>NC_056604.1:10398137-10533137 GCF_018340385.1 Cyprinus carpio | reverse complement strand
ATGAGCTGATGATTTGCCTTGTCATGGCCAGCACAGATTGCAGCTATTTATGAGCGATTCACTGGGTTTTGGTTTTGGCTTGAGAGCAAACAGAGTGTGTTGTGATGTGGATCACTGCCGGAGATTATACTGAGCTTCTTGTTTTGACACAAAATGCATCTGACTATCACACTGAAATATATAGATGCAAAGCATTTTTCAATCTTAAAATTAGACCTTCAGCTCTTGATTAAAGGGAATAAAAGTTATTATTCTTCAAGTTTCATTACAATCGTTTTGATTGTTGCATGTCGGCAGTGACAGCGGTATAGTGGAGCTCAGAGGGAGGTTGGCTATGCTTGGTATCACTCAGTGCCAGTGTAGCAGAACACATGGTCGCCATACAGATTCATTCAAAACCACCACTGTTCTCGCACAAATGCTGTGTAGTTGGCAGGCAGCTGTTAAGTTTGCTGGCACGCACACATACACACATGCATACAACACATGCACCACACTTGAATGTAGTTAGCTACATAACAATTTGTAATTGTTGTTATTATTTATAAGTATTTGTATGTTCTGTTTGGAAGTTTGTTGTCCATATGTAATTATTATAGTAAATTAGAGTAAAAAAAAGTAATATTGTGAAATATTTTTACATTTTAAAATAATAATAATAAAAATTATATAATGTAAAATGTCATTTATTCATGTGATGTCAGAGCTGAATTTTCATCAACCATTATTCCAGTCTTTAGTGTCACATGATCCTTCAGAAATCATTCTAATATGCTGATTTGCTGCTCAAGAAACAATTCTTTTAATTATCAGTGTTGAAAACCGCTTATTCTTCTTAAAACACCATAAACACAATACAACAAAAATAACAATATAAAAAAGAAAAAAATCTTGTTTTTTTTATTATGTGTTTTAGCTGTCACTTTTGATCAATTTAAATGGGGCCTTGCTGAATAAATGTATTAATTTCTCACATAAAAAAATGCTGACCCAAACATTTTAAAAGTAGTAGATATTCTATTATATTACAGATTATGTATTCAGCTGTTGAATTATACAGTACATTTAAAATATTTGGCATAAAAAGTGAACATCACAATTTGACATCTTCAAAAATTTCAACTAAAATACAACTAATAAATTAGAAAAGCCCGTTACTGGAAAGCTACAGTTTGAGCTGTTATCACGCTTCTGAAAAATGAGTTGGAGCTGAAATAAATTTATGGTGTTTCATTGATCATATATGTCAAGTGTGAAATTAGCTTTTCAATCTATTAATGAAGTAATTTTTTTTCTGTGTGTTTTGGGGAAGTCGTGTTTCTTCTAAAACCCTGTGTTCATTTGTGTGTCCCTGTTTCAGCATCGAGAAAGTGTCTAAAATCACGTCTCCAGTGTTGATCATCCATGGGACAGAGGACGAGGTGATAGATTTTTCCCATGGGCTGGCCTTGTATGAGCGCTGCCCCAAAGCCGTGGAGCCGCTGTGGGTGGAAGGAGCCGGACACAATGACATCGAACTGTACAGCCAATACCTAGAACGCCTGCGTCGTTTCATCGGGCAGGAATTGGCCGCACAACACGCCTAAGCTCTCCTCCGTCACCCTCTTGTCATCCCACCATCTCCCAGTCCGAGCGAGAGTGAGATGGATGCGTCAGTAACTTATTGAAGCCTGCCATTTTGTATGGACAACGTTACTGTTGGAGCAGCTTGACACATGCTCCGCTGCTCAGATTTGTTTTCTTATTTTTTTTCCCTTTGTTTGTCATCTCCTTGTACATGTGAGTGTGCATGTGTGTATGTATGTGTGCGCATGGGGGATTGAAGTGGAATTTCTCTGGAACAAGAATGGATGGATGAATTCCACTGCCGGTTTCAGTCCGAAGGAAAGAAGCCAGACGCTGTCCTGTACCTACAACCTGATGGTGTTTCTCAATATCTGAGCATTCATCTGTCAGTTGAGCGGTTCACATCTCTGACCTGCTCCCATGATGCCTCAGCCTGAGAGATCTTCACTTCCCACTTCTCATCAGGCAGCCTAAAATAGCTCATTCTCCGAGCCTGGCAAGATTCCTAGCCTTGCTGACCCTGCAAGATGGAATAAACCGGTTGTTGGGTGGAGGATTTCAGGATTAAGTTTTGACGCATCCTACACAGGTGCAATGATGCCCACCTCGCATCTTCATTCATTCGTTTAACCATTTGGCTTCCTCTGGACAGTGTTTGTGGGTCTGTCTGATGCTAACCTCTATGCACTGACGTTCCCTTCCAATGAGTTTTTGCCTTTATGTAAAAGCTGAGCTTGGGATAAGATGACACCTAATGATCTACACCGCTCCAGGCAAAGAAAACTCCAATCCTGGGATGTGGCTTTTGTTTTTGCTGTCTCTTTCTTTTCTTCTCAGCATGTGAGGGTGTCCATAGCACCCTGAGGTGAAAGAAACTGGGAGGGCTGCTCGCTCATCATCATATTTCAATGAAACCACCACACTTGGGATGACATGATACGGATTACATTCACGTCCAGATCCATACATCATGTTTCAAAACTGTTGGGCCAGTAGAAAGATCAAGGTTTCATTATCTTGTCGGGACTTTCCTAAAGCCAAATCTTCGGTTTAGCATTTCCACATTCTTTCTCAAGTAGTTCAACCTTTTGAACGGGTTTTGGGTTAATGGTTCAATTGTGTAAGAACAAATAATGCACACAACACAGGTAGCAGTCAGACTCAGAGGTAAAAACAGAAAGCACTTCTGAACTCTGTGGCAGAGAGACAGAACTCACAACCAGTTTTTCTTGTTTTCAGCCTGACGTCAAGTATGTTTCTATCATGGAAATGTAATTCCTCTCTTGTTGGCATTTGCAATGGAGCTCAAGCTATAATCATGCATATTTACTCTGCCTCTTTGGTGATTATGTTTAAGCAAATCATTTCAAAGCAGAGCACATTTAAAGACTCCTTTTAATGATAATAAATGATTTCCCTTTTTCATTCAACGTCAAAGTGCTAGTTAGTGGCACATGGTTTAATCCATCTAAGTAATGTTCTGAGCTGCGGGTAGGTTTAAAGCTTATAACTAGCAATAAAGGCACAAAAGTGAGATTATCTAAAACCTAATTTTTGCCTTCTCTAGTAAAGCTGCTCATCTTCAAAGGGAGTTTGTCTGATATGATCTGGACGCAACTATGATCCTTAAAGTTATCAGGTGTATTAGGAAGATTGTAAAAGCTTTGAAAAACACTAGCGGTGAATTCAAAATCATTCAGGGGTGTCTTTCGTTCAAGCTAAGCTTTTCAACTGTGAATTATCAAGGGAACTTGCTGCTATAGATCTCGATTGAATGGTCTCAGTGAAATGAAAGAGCCGAACCCTGCAACCCTTTGTTGTTTTCAGATGCATCGAAGACTACCATGCCTTTTCAATGAGATAAGACATCAATTCCTATTTCTGCCTTGATTCATTCTTGCCCTTTTAACACCGTGGGCTGCACAGTCATTCTTTATTCCACAACAATTTGTTTAGTTTGATTACTTTATTTCAATTTCTTGTCTGGGTAGGTCTTTGCCAGATGAGGTATTCTGATTTTATGGCACCAGAGTTGATTAGTCATCTGATTTCATCACGATATTCTGTTCATTGTCTTTTTTTCTGGTTAACCTTAATCTAGCCACACACCACTTGGTCTGTTTGTATGTACTCTGGATAAACTGACTCCCATTAATGCACAAAGCACAGTGATTCTGTATTCTGAAAACACTGGTTTGTACATAATATCTGAAACCTAATTCCAGCAAATCTGATTCCATGTTTCATCATGTATTTAAGTATGTAATCTGTGGTTGGACACAAAGGGGCTTGTTCATTCTCCATTCTAACCAAAGATGACAGGTGTTGGAGTTGCAATGGCCACCCACTGCCATTTGTCAGCGCTCAGATGTTGATTGAAGGAGGAGGCGGTGGACTTTGGCTGTTCAGACAGAGCCAGGTCTCATACAATACAGGCTGCTGTTGATGCCACAGAGGGGAAGTTTTTGTGTGGACTGTTGGTGCGTGTTTACCTCCTGTAAGACACAAGTGTTTGGAGGGCCGAAGCAATACCGACTTGGAGCCAGCAGACTGGATGTGAGGATGCTTTGTGTGTGCATACAAGAGGGGAGGACGTTGGTTTGGGGTGGGGCTGGAGTTACCCAGAGGCTCCATCCCAACACATTCAGATTCAGCAGTTTTTATTAAGAATGTTTTTTTTTTCTTGTTTAAAGAAAGTAAGTTATAGAAAAGTCTTTTTAAAACTATCAGATGTATGTACTGTATAACATTGTTTGAGAAGCTTAATCTTGAGGTTTGGGAATCTGTTTTTTTTATCTTATTGGATCGGGAGCAAGAGTCATTGGGGTGTTACTGTTCTATCCTTTTATGCATTATTCTAATGTCGTTGTTTTTAGTTTTAAATATGTTTTTTTCCCTTTTCCAGAATTAATAATAAAAAGAGAGAGAGATCTTAGAAAATAAAATTATGAATTGATAATTGTTGTAGCTTACTGTAATTTATATAGCAATTTATTGTGTGTGTGTATGTATATATATATATATATATATATATATATATATATATATATATATATATATATATGTATATGTGTATACATTTACATTAGGTGATAATTATTGTAAATTATCATTCTTATCACTGTCAAATAATTGTAAACCTAACATCACACAGGAATATCACATTTATACAGCAATGTTTACTTACTACGTTACTTAATTTGAAATTTGTTTATTAACATTACGTTTATTTATTTTAATACTGTTTAATAATTGGACAATTATTAATATTTTCAAATTCATATTTGATGTATTTAATCTTGAACGTTACATTATGAATTGATAATTATTGTCAATATATTTTCTTGAAACAGGAACATCACATTTACGTGCAGAAATATTCATATTTGTTTTAGAGCATTTATTAATATTTAAATAAATCCAATACACTTATATATAAAAATTTCATGTATTATTTTAACTTTAACGGCAATATGAATTGATATTTAATGTAAATCTTTTTTTTTTTTTTTTTTTGTAAAGTGAAACAGTAATATAACATTCACATGCCAATATATTTACACTTATTTTATATTAAGATTTGTTTTAAAACATTTATTTATATTTAAAAATATTTTATACATTTATTTAAATTAAATACATTTATATTTTATTACACTACTGGGCCGTTAAATGCTTGAATCTGATTGGCTGACAAACGTTCTGAGGTGTGCAGTTATTTTCAACGCACAGCGAACGTAGTTCCAGTGTTGTAACAAGTGTGGTAACCGTAGTATAAGCGGAATAATTGACTTGAATTATTTGAAAAATAATGCACACCCGAGGTGTAACGGTGTGCATTATTTTTCTAATGATTAAACGGCCCGTCGTCAATTATTCCTTACATATTAACTAACCTTGAATTTAACAGTAAGAACCGATCATTATTGTAAGTGTATCATATCATGTAATATGCTGGAACACATCTGTATGCTGAATACATAATACATTCTAAATATTTGAATACATTTATTTACATTCTCATTTAATACATCTATTTTGTATTTTAATATATAATGTATTTAATATGAACTTGAAATTATAAATTATTAGCTATTGTAAATCTCTGTTCTTGTAACTGCACTCAGGAACATCACATTTATATGGTGATATATTTTACAGGCTGAGCGGGGCTGAGTTTCCCAGAATCCTTGGGCTATAAAAATCCTCAAGAATCGTAAAACGATTGTAGTAGCTGACCTGCATATTAAATTGTGATCCTCAACTCCTGTGGCACAGACATTAAGTCCCAATAATCAATGATGAGGCATTTATAATTCAAGGCACAGAGAGAAACATTCTGATGTGTGAGCATGACGGATAACGTTATGTTGCCGTTGGCCGTGTTTTGTTTATTCATCTAGCTGAATTTCTCTTTTCATCTATGTAGTCTTCTCCTCAGATTCATCAGCTAATGCCAAACTGGTCTCAAGACTCTTGATTTGAATCTTCCTATGGAAAACAAACCAGTACGAGAGTGTATGTGTGGGCGTACAGAGAGAAAGGAGTCAGATTTCTGGAACAACAGATGGGTATGTTATTATCTGTAAAAAAAAAAAAAAAAAAAAAAAAAAAGAAAGAAACTCAAATTATCTCCCTCGTTTTAATTACTGCCCTGCAAGCTTTGGCATGACCCAGACTATCGGCAACAGCTACAGTCAAGAGGCATTAATACTGCCAGATGGGATTTAAGGCCTTCTGTTAAATGCACACACAATGCCTACATCTGAACATGTATGTGGATATGCACACAAAACCGTTTAAAATGGATTATTCTCACAATGTTAATTTGCTTGCATTCAAATGCATCACATTAGATTAAGACTGCTCTAAATGTGATATGCTAAATACATGGAACATTAAAGAAATATTCTGTGTTCAATTCAAGTTAGGCACAAACTACAACATGTGTCATAATGCTGATTACCACAAAAATAGATTTGGACTTAACATTTACCGTGGAAGTGAATGGGGTCAAGCTGTTAACGTTAAAATAGCCTACTGTATTGCCACACATAAACCATACCTGCTGAACCCCCCCCCCCACCACCACCTAATTGAAACCATCAGAATTTGTAATGGTTTTACTCGTGACATTTAAGTATACTTGTAAGTATACTTGACTTATACTTACAAAAAGTCTAAATATATTTGAGCTATACTTGTGCTCCTAGAATCCGTGTTTTCGCTGTTATATGGTAGAGGGCACTAGTACACATCTTCTGTACAGAATTTTCACAAAAACACAAGTGAAGAAGAAAAAGAAACAACAGATAACACATGTAACACCATCATCTGACATAAAACAGCATCAAAACTGTATGTTATGGAATAAAATGTCAACCGATGAAGAGGTAATAATTACAGTCAAGCTTCGGGGTGTTGATCGACTCCATCTTGGAACTTTACTTAAGTATGCTTAATAAAATAAACTTGAAGTACAGTATGCTACTTTTTGGTAAGGGATGTCCCATTTTTTAAAAATGGTTTTAATGGTTAAAAGTTGGTTTGTATTGTTTTAAATGGTATTTGTAGTGAAAACAATTGGAATTTATGTGATGGTTTCTATTTTTAATTTTTTTCAGCAGCATTATTTTAATGTGGACAAATCGCTACTAAGTAGCCTATATCTTTGTTGCCATAACAGCGTACCTAATAAAAACACACAACTATAGCTCACATAAACAAGTTCTAACAGAAGAATTAAAGGAAGTATAAAATTATAATATTTACATTAACGTTACTGTTTCAAATCCTCCAAAAACGTGCCTCACTGTAAACAAAAACAATATGATTTTGTGTTAACCAACATCATGCCATTTTAGTAAACTATTACTTACTGTTTGGATCAATATTAGGCCAACATTTTTGTAGAAAGGTCAGATTTCCAGTTTTATGCACATATTCTTAAGCTCTTTGTTTAGGCCTACTGTCAGTGCAAGCTTTGTTATTGTACGTAGCCTAGGCCTATTTATTTCAGCACAATCCAAAGGTAGATAACTGGACGAAAATAAGACATGTATCACTGGTTGCTTCAGGAGACGTGATTGTTTTTACCATAGCTATCCTTTGTCTCTTGAGTTTGTATGACAGTTTGCCGGAGGCTTGCTAGGGGGAGATGCAGTGCAGACTTCAAATCCGACCACTAGGGGGCACTCACTACATTCTCAATGCGCTGAGACATACTCATTCAAATGGCTAACAGTCAACTGTTCTATTAGACGTAAATGTGAAAAAAACTATGCTTTGTGAGTGTGTTGTGCGTCAAAATTAAATGATCTGCTAAAAAATGACGTAAAAAAAACCCTTTGAACTGCGTGTCCATGATAAATATCTCTGGGGATAGATAGACTTAATAGACATATAGGTTTAATAGACTAGATCTGACAAATGTAAATATAACATTTAAAAATTGTCATAAACTGCATAATTTCTTTTACATTCCACTTTTTATTGTCATATTTATACATTTGTTAGATCTGCTCTATATACATGAAGCTCTTTATTGAAGATTCATCAGGGAATGACCCTTCCTGATAGTAATAATAATAATAATAATAACAATAATAGAGGTAGCTATTAGAGCAGCTATCAGTTAATAGTATTTTTTGGCAGTGGGATATCCAGCACACTAACAAGGCAGCCCGTTTAATATTTGATATTTATGTTTGCATTTACTTTCTTTTACAACATTCTGTAATTAGCATCACTGGTGAAACTCTTCCTTCCTCACCACAGCCACAAAATATGTGTTTGCACTTCATTACAGAGTGTTTCATATCTTCACTGTCATCTGACGTCTGCATTAAAGAAATCTGTGCTGCAGTCTCACTGTGAAGGGGGGAAAACATCAGAAGTATGTGTTTAGTCCTCACTGTGTTTGTGTCTGTGTCTACCACACTGCTAAACAAACAAACATAACCCAGAGTGCTTGTGAAAAGAGATAGATCTGTTCATGGAAACCAACTGAGCTGGAATATTGCACACTGCATTTGTCACGGTTATTGTTTTGTGTATTTTTCTTGAGTGGTCTTGAGCATTTTTTCCCAAGACCAGCTACAGCCCCCGAGGTGGCGGTGTCATATGGGTCGGCTTTGCTCACATTTAGCTTCATTGGGTCGATTTATTGCGGTCCAAATTGACCTGGATATTAGGTAACTGAAGATTCGGGGACAGCAGGCGAATGGATGCAGTGCCTGAGGATGTTAGGGTTATTCCTGCACTGTTGCCAATATTGGCAACCTCTTATGCTGTATGATCGCAGATAATCTGATCAATCATGTTCTGTGGCGTACGTTTGCATACTGTACATCACCCCATAACCTACTTAAAGGAAAATTTCACCCAAAAATGAAAATTTCTGTTTATCCAAGATTTGTTTTTCATTGGAACAGATTTAGAGAAATTTAACATTATATCACTTGCTCACAAATGGATCCTCTGCAGTGAATGGGTGCCATCAGAAAGAGAGTCCAAACAGCTGATAAAAACATCAGAATGCTCCACAAGATCCAGACGACTCCAATCCATCTTGTGAAGTAAATATTTGCATGTTCATAAGAAACAAATCCATCATTAAGGTATTTTAACTTTAAACCACAGCTTCTGGCCAAATTACCAGTCTATAATAATAAAAATACTTCCTCCAGTGAAAAAGTCCATCCCTTGTTGTCATCTCATATCAAAATCCACCACTGTATTTGTTTAGGACTCTTTTGGACTGTTTCTGCTTGTAAACAGTACTTGGTCTGTGCATATTTTTCTCCTGATTCAGATGAGATGACTTTTTCACTGGAGAAAGCAATATCATAAAGGAATCATATTTGAGCTGCAAGCAACGTGTGGATTACTTGTGGAGTATTGTGATGTTTTTATTAGATGTTTGAACTCTCATTCTGATGGCACCCATTCACTGCAGAGGACCCAATGGTGAGCAAGAGATGTAATGCTAAATTTCTCCAAATGTGTTCTGATGAAGAAACAAACCCATCTAGGATGACCCGAGGATAAGTAAATTTTCCTTTCTGGGTGAACTATTCCTTTGAAATTATGTTTTCTATTTAGAATAGTAACATTAATTTATTGTCGCTGCCTGAATGTTATTTATTAGCATGCTTATTTGTTTTCTTAGTATTTTCGACTTCAGTTTGTGAAGAGAAAGCTGTAAGCTATGATTATATGCAATTTTAATCAACATTATCTTCAGAATTCAGTTTTGTTCCAAATGCAGTGCATAGAATGCTTCCATACATTCTGGTTTGACTCTTTATATGGATGAACAGATTATACTCTTTCCAGATATCAGCGTCAAGGTCATGAGAGCTGTATTGTAACCCTCAAACTCACCGCCATCTGGTTCTGGCATGAGATATCATCGCTCTATCTTTTTATCTCACTTCTTATGTCTGGAATCATGTATGTGCTTGGCTACATTTGGTATCAGTAACATAGAGGTTAGAGAAACAAATCATGACAAAGATGAAAAATGATACATAAACTTCTGCCCTGAGACCATTTATCATTTAATAACATATTAGTGTGTGACCTTGGCCAGGCGGATACAGGAATTGGACTGAAACATATTTCACATGGATGTAATATAACTTCGAAGACTTAGCCTTGCATCAGCAGTAAAAAATAATTCACCTGCCACATCTGCCCCTTTCAGTGATTTTCTGTGTGTGTGTGTGTGTGTGTGTGTGTGTGTGTGTGTGTGTGTGTGTGTGTGTGATATGATTTTGAGGCTTTGGCTTTTATTTAATCATTCTGTCTTTTTACACCCTCACACATCTGCATAAATAATTCAGCTTTTAAAACAGCCAAATTCTGATTCACACTCAGATAAGACAAAACACTGAGTTGAGAGCACAAGTTGAGTGAATTGTGAGCATTAGTTGAACATAAGTCCTGTAACTTAAGAAGGTTTACTATAGGCTAGAGGAAAAACAATGAGAAACAAACCCTGTCTCTGTTTTCTTAGTATTTTTGATTCCAGTTTGTGAAGAAGAAAGTCTGGCTATGATTATGATTAACTTTAATCAACATTATCTTTGCACATAATTTAGTTTTGTTGTGACTGCATAGAATGCTAAAAGACATTCTTTAAGGTTTGACTCTTTTATATGGATTGAACAGATTATGTATTTATTTTTTTATATGTATCATATTGCAATTTCTGGCTCTTTTGTGCAATTTTTTAAAATTATTCTTTAAATTATATATATATATATATTATGCAATTTGCATCTCTTTTGTAAAAATTGTAAATATACTCCTGCTTAAATTAGTCTGTCAGTTTACTCATTTAATCACTTTACACAAACTGACCTCATTCATTAATCTAAAACATTCTGTCGCCATATATTAAGATATACAAACTTTAAATAAACCTCATATGACTTCTGCAACAAACGCTGTATTTATTACTCTGACAAACCCGTGCAATTCATCAACACGGAATATCTGCTGTGATTTTACTGTTTACATTTCATTGTCATTCCGTGACGTTCACTGCAATGCTTTCGCTGTGTTTTTTGGAATGAGTCCAGTGTTGCACAAAACTCTGGAATCTTTGAAATGTCCTGTGCAGTTAACAGTCGGGTTCCATTACACAATCAAAAGGAACTCATCAAACCGTCCCTGAGTGGGCAGCAAGCATGCGAGATGGCTAGAAATACACCCCACTGCTCCTGGGTTGACATTTTTAGAAGCATTTTTACCAAACTCACCTGAACATTTATAGAGGTGAAACGAAAACCGTTGTCTCCAGGGCAACACAACAAAAGCTAAATGGTTACAGGAATCCATCGTGTATTTTCAGACAGAGTAGGCAGTTAGGCCTATCATTCAGCAGGCTGTCAAAGATAAATAAATGAATCCAGTTTTCTGTATGCTATTTTCTTTCCAGAGGCTTTTAATGTCCCTGACACTCACACTAGCCAGTGTTTATTGCTCTGGGATCATGTCAGGTGTGGGTTGCTGGCGGGTCAGTGGCTGCTGTGTGGACTCTGGGTGAGGTGAGATCTCTAATCTGCTCGCGGTTAAACCGCCGTGACGACCTCATCACAGACCGCAGCTGCCTCACCAAACAAGGCCTTCAACTGTGGCACATAGACCACTGAGAAAACAGAAATGAGACTCTATTCTATTTTCTATTTTTAAAAAAGATTTTTACTTGTTATTATATAGGCTATATACAGTATATTCATAAATATTAAGCTTATTAGGGTGTCACTCTGCATGAGATTTTTACAACCTGAATTATTCTTGCTTTGTCATAAACGGGTCAAATTATCTGATATTTTAATAGTCTTACTGACCTTGACACGTAGTTATGGTCCGCAGGAGTCCTCTCTAATATAATTTCCTGTTTTATGCCCCCCCCCCACCCCCCGCATGTTTATTCAAGTTCATTAAACCATATGACTTTGATTTGGCAGACAAAAGTTTTTCCAATTTTAATAAGCAGTGAAGCAGTTTTTTTATGCCAGACTACATAATAAGGTTTTCTGTCAAGAATTTCATTCTTTTAATGAGGTATTTTTCTTCATTATGATATCACTGTTGCATTACTCTGACATTTTCAATTTTATGCCATCCATAAAAAATCCAAATGAATTTTAATACAGAAATTAAAAGCATGCTTATCATAGAAGATACGTGTTCTAGTCATTGTATGTATGAATGGCGTTTTTAATGTATTTCCGAATAAATCAATAGATGAAAAAAAGCACCATGTCATTGACCCAGCTATCAAACTCAGCACAATAGATTGTTAGACTGGTCCAAACCAGCTCCATTTTTATCAGCACTGGATATCTACCAAGTTCAAATGACCTGTAATTGCATTTGCATTCACGAATGTTGAGTCAAGACTCCATGGAGAGTATGTTTATTGAGACGCAAGTAATAATAGCTGTTGATTCAATTTGTACATGTGCTTGCGATTATAGCGAAAACAGTAAAGAAAGAGGCTTGGATTTGGGTGGCTGACAAAAGTCACCTAGGGCTCAGCTTATTGTTGTGTTTGGCACTTGCTGCAAGGATTTTTACTCATGAACAAACAAGGCTTTGGAGCTTTTAGACCGCTATATGATTGAGAATATGTAGACCATTAGGCTGTTTGGTTTCAAGCCTGCACTATGATCTTTATGGTGCTTTACGATATGGAATTATGGAGTGAAATCTTGTTACTGCAAGAACAAAAGCTAAGCTACTGTAAAGCCACTGTGTATTTGAAGCAATGGTCCGAAACTGAAGTATCCCATTCCATTAAAAACCTAGACATCTCTAATAATAATGGATATGAACAAGGAATAAACTGCACGGCTATTCGCCGGCTGCTATCAGGACCTGCAATCAAATCACAAGGAAATGGAGACGTGATGGTTGGCTTGTGACTTCAAGTAATTCGATTGTGCTTGATCACATGCAATGCTGCCCCTGAGCTACGATATATGTCATTACCCAGAGATATCACATTGCACCTCATATTGTGGCGTAATGGTGACCTCACTGTTCTTATCTCGCCCGATCACCCATATATACACCTGGCAACCAGCGCTAGCCTGGAGCGGAAGACAGGAACATTATTTTAGAATCTCCACTAAGAATGATGACTGTTTCAGAGTTAGCAGTGCATTGATTCAGGGTGATCTTTGGCTGCTTCTCTAGCAGGGGTAAGATCTAAAAAATGTTGCTCTTCAAAGTTCTTTGTCTCTGATAAACTGCCTCGTTTCGTGTTCCCAATACGGTTTTGTGGCCCGGGTTTGAAGCAAATGCTCCATTTCCGAGCAGCAGTGTGGGATGAAAGCCAGGATGAACAAAACTGTGCTTCTCTTTTGTTTATTTATTTGTTGTCAGTTCCATATCACTCTCTTGCGAGAGCTTTACTTCAGATCAAATGTGGAGAAGTGAACAAAGCGAGATGTTTCCCTCAAAGTTTCTTTGGCCTAATTTGATACTTTTTATTAAAAGATCACAATAAGGAAAATCATACTGGGTAATTGTGAACCATTGGGGCTCAGCCAATTCAATTACCCCAACTGTGACAGCAGCAAATCATATTGACTTTGTGTGCAAGGGCCAGAATTGTCACAATGGTTCTCGTGCTGTCTAATTACTCTAAATCATGCACAATTTACATATGCCACACACCTAGATTTTTTCTTTTTCTGTGAATAAACATAATTAGTTTGAGTCATGTTGAGGAAATGTTCATGGGTTCATTAAGAGGGACTTTTTTAGGTGTGCTTATATCTGTCTGATAATGTCAGTCTATTTGTCATTCATGTACCTGCCCAAGGCATCCTTAGCTTATGAAGTCATCAACTCTTGAATAACTCTTTGCTGTTTGCACTGAGCCGACTCATCTATAGTTGTCTAGACTCCTTATGATAACTTGGAGGAGTATGATAACAGAAAGAGGAATGAGGAAAAGAAGAAGAGACAGGAGGAGAGGACTGTTATTATTAACCTCCCTAAATGTCTTATGAAAATCTCACCTGTATATACATTTTAAAAATACTTTTTAATTGTTTTTTAATTGACTTGATACAGGCTATTATTTATCATTCTGCCACTGATATGTAGATTAACAGAAAGCAAATTCATCTTGAGAGAGTTTAAGCCATCTTTAGGCATACTTGTTTCAAATTCAGTGTAAAGACAACGCAGCATAATGCTGCACTAAAATATGAAAATATGGCATCTGGCTTTTTGCTGCTATATATTATAAAACATACTTTATGCAAGAATCTGAATGCAGATGCTTCAATTTGTTGTTGCTTTCCGAAGTGTGTCAGTCTGTAATTGTTCCTTTGTTGTGTTTTCATTGTAGTTGTGGTGTGAACTGCCATATTCTCAAAGAATTAACAATTAATAAAACTTTATAGTAGGCCTAATAGTTACGTAATGTCCTTTGGTGTGAACCAAGTGTGCTGCAAACATTTATGCGCGAACAGACCTTAACTCCATCGCCCTCTAAGCTTTGTTACCACCTGCACAATGCAGAATGGTATTTAAAGTCGGAATGGAACAGAAGTTGAGATCGTCTTTTCTTCCCTATTGTGGAGTGCTTCTTAAACGAGAAAAGGGGGCATGAAGAATTAACTGAACAGGTTCCTGGAAAGGTGGGATAATTGTCCCACCCTCGCAGTAGTGCACAAGTCATCAGAGAAGAAATGTCATTGAAAGTTAATGTTTTGATTACCAGGGAACATATATACTTTTTTAAATAATGTTGTGCATGGATAAATACAGTGCCTTGCGAATGTATTCATACCCCTTCATTTTTTTCACGTTTTGTTTTGTTGCTGCCTTATGTTAAACTGCTTTAAATTTGTTTGTTTTTTTCCACAACAATCTACACCCCATACACCATAACTGTAAATAAAAAAACAGGTTTTTAACATCTTTGCAAATTTATTAAAAATAAAAAACTAAAATGATTAAATTGCATAAGTATTCATACCTTTATCTGGTACAGATAGGATCATTCATATTGCTTGTAGATGTTACTACACTTCAAGTGTGACGTTAACCTGTGGCAAATTCAATTGAATGGGTATGATTTGAGATGGCACACACATCTTAATAAAAGGTCTAACAGCTGATAATGCATATCAGAGCAAAAATCAAGCACTGAGGACAAAATATCTGCCTGTAAAGCTCAGAAACAGGTTTGCGTCAAGCCACACATCTGTGGAAGAGTTCAGAAAAAAAAAATCTGGTTCATTGAAGTGTCACAGAAGCATGTAGTCTCTGTTACTCTTAATGGAATAAGTTTTAAACAACCAGGACTCTTCCTAGAGCTGGCCTCCTGGCCAAACTGAGCAACTAATGGAGAAGGGCTTTGGTTAGTGTGGAGACCAAAAACCTGATGGTCACTCTAGATGAGCTCCATGATCATATGTGGAGATAGGAGAAATCTACAGAAGGACAAACATCACTCCAACACTCCGCCGATCCAAAAAACACAGCGGTGTGTCCAAACTCATTCCTCTCTTCAGTTAAGACAAAAATAACGTTATGAAGCGATGAGAATACTTTTTGTATGTTAAAAAAATAAATAAATAATGACTTTATTCAACAATTCTTCTCCTCTGTCTCTCCCCACATCACCATAGCACCATTTTGGAGAATATCCACTGAACACAAGCAGCTTATGCTATTCTGTGTCAGCCATGACACAAGGATACATTTTCTATGTGTATTTACGCTTTGATTTGAATCAAAACAGCGCATCTGTGCAGCGTGACACAGAAGAGCGTAAGCTACTTGTGCTCAGCGGATGTTCTCCAAAATGGCGCTACAGTGATACGGAGCGATACAGAGTACACAAATTGTTGAATAAAGTGTTTGTTTTTTTTTCTTCACTTACACAAAGTATTCTTGTGGCTTCATAACATTACAGTTGAACCACTGATAGCATATGGACTATTCTAACGATGTCTTTCATACTTTTCTGGAACTTGACAGTATAATTTACTTAGCAGTCAACGGGACAGTCACAAGCCTCCTGGTTTTCATCCAAAATATCTTAAATTGTGTTCCGCAGACGAATGAAGCATTTACAGGTTCGGAAGGACATGGGGGTAAGTGATTATTGACAAAATTTTCATTTTGGGGTGGAGTATCCCTTTAAACTTTTTTAACGTCAAAACAGAATATGAAGGCTATTCTCCTTTTTCATTAATAATGTAGGCTATTGATATCTTTATTAGGCTAATTATTATTTAATGTTTCAATATTCATATTTCATATTTGTAGCTTATATTTTAAACTGCATTTGCAGTGAAAAGATGACTTTACTTTGATGCTTTTACAGCTCGCTCTCTCGGTCTCCAAATTAAACTCACTTACGTTGCCACTTGCGCTTCTATGCCAAGACTAATCCCCTCATCCAAGTATCGCTGGGTTATTTCCTAACCCCAAATGATTAACAACAAATTAATTCCGCTCCAGTCCGCAGCTCTATTCTGCGTCAGGTTTTGGCATTGACTTGCGTTTGAATAGCTGTGGGTGACAGACTTAGAACAGCGCTGAGATAGCAAACGCGCGATCTTTCTCTTTCAGACCAAACGCTGCGGGCTACACGCCGGGGATTGCTGGAAATATTAAATTTCTACCGGACAATAAGAGTTTCCTTTAACGGATTCCAGAGGCTGGACTCAAATCGGAGGCAGCGACGCACGCATCAAACAAACGAACGTCCCTTTTTGTCCACGCGCTCAGGAGCGTGTTCATTCTACTGGCGCAGCACTGAATAACTATTGTAGCGGTAGGTGATTGATAAGGCAAGTGTTTCCAGCCCAGACAGACACGTTTTCATAAGGCACAGCTGGTTGCGCTGGCGTGGACTGTTTTTGCCATCATTTGTTAGACAAAAAGCAATTTATTCCCGCTTATTGCAAACGACTTCTTGGATACTGGATGGCTGTCCGAAGGGGGATACAACGGCTGCAGGACCAAGCCGGGAATGCCATTTGTTCACGAGCAGCATAAACGAGCTTTGTTGCGCGGTGTTTTTACCCGGGGACAGGTGTCGTTGTGTACGTTGGGGCGGGGGGTTAGTTGTTGGGGGTTTGAACACAGTTGTCTTAAGGATGTCAGATCAGGGATCAGATCTGCACAGAGACAGGTGTGATAGAGAGGAGTAGATTTCACGCGGACCCCTCCTCTCTTCTCCTCTCAGTCATTCTGGAATATAGTCCCGAGGAGGCGAGTCATTCACAGAGAACCGGGCTCACCGTTTCCCGCGGCTGTTATCGGTAAGTGTGCTGGTTTTCCAAACTGCAAGTTTCTGTTCTGGATTGTAGTGGCTAGTTGTTACGGGTTTTTCCTCTCCATCTAAATGTTGCGATGATGGGTTTGGCTCTGCGCGCGCCCCTGAATTGTGCTTTTTTCCACACTAAGGAATTAGTCTAGAGTATTGTTCAGACGTGTTATGATTCTTCTTTATGATGTATTACGCTTGTGTAATTAAAGCAATGCGTTTTTGTATTTAGAGAGTTGTTACTCGTTGTTCTGACTTGATTTTGCCCATGCAATTCGGGTTTTGTTGAAGCCTTACGGATGGTGGAACAAAATTAAATAATTAACATTTGTTCACATTTTATAGTAGATGTGGTTCATTTGTCTTGAAAATATGTGTTTTGACAACAGTTAGGCTATCACTTTACCTGCACTCTTTTTTTTTTAATCAATATTGCAATTAGATTATGACATTATTTTATTCAATTCAAGTCTTAAAGGCTTGTCTTCATTTTAGGTCTGTCATATGCCTCAATTTATTATTTTTTATAGCTTTTTGCTCTCAGGTTGACTGAGTTTGTGCTGTCTTTTAAGTGGTTAAGAGCATTTCTCAAAACTGAGTGTACTTCCTCCAAACTCTTCACACAGTTATCTTTTCCATCTTGACACCGCAATTAATCTCAAATGCACTTAAATCATCTAAACAATGGACTCATTCTGCCATGACCTAACTAACATTCATTTCACACCCATCAAGACACCGAGCATTACAAGGTCTTAAAAAAAAAAAAAAAAAAAACAGAAACCAGAAGCCTTTTGTGAAACAAGAATGACAACACTTTATTGTGTTGCATGCAGTACAAGGGGAAAAAACTCACAAATTTTAAGCAACAGCATGTCTTACTTTTTGAAATATGGTAATTACACTATAAAAATGTAGCTCTGATACTGTAAAACAAAAACAAGTGTCTGCATATCCATGCAACAGATCCGCCTTTAATCACATGGACTGGCACCAATATACATAATGCATCTACATAATGTGCTCTTGACATGCCTGATCCATCCCAGCCAGTCATGTTTACATGATATTTTAAAGATGGGCTCTTTTGAATTGATGATGATAATGAAATTGACATAGCAAAATGTTTTCGGCTATAACGGAAACCTTGTTGGCCTGTTTTTTCTTTCTTTATTTCTTTTTCTTTCTTTCTTTCTTAGAGAGGCATATGAGTTCGAGAAGATTTAATGAATTTTGAAAGACGTGTTCATTGAATGCAGTAACAAAATGATCTATAGTTTAGTCTGCATGTTCTTCTGGTTTTTTGATTGTCTGAAGATTTTTGGAAAACACACTAGGTATTTAGAAATTCAGTTCTGACCAAAACCGACTGTAAAAACTGTGAACGGTAGCTGTTAAATGAAACGTGTCTAGGTGTCATTGTTCTTTCTTTCCCCATTCACCCTGTTTCTCATGAACTGACATTTAGAGCTGCACTCTTAAAAATAAAGGTTCCAATTACAACCAAAAGGATTTTACAGCCGGATTTCATAGCAGGACCTATTTAAGTTCCACAAAGAGCCATTTATTTTGTGGTTCTTTAGGAAGACTATGTTCTTGTGCTTTTAGAACCCACACAGTACACTGATCCTAAAACCCTATAATGAAACATTAAGAGCTCTTTTATTCTCCAAAGAACCACATAGCTCATATAGAGCCCAATACGGTTTTTGATATAGGCACCTTGAATCTAAGAGAGTGTGTGTTTGCTTTACTATGGTTGGTGTGTACGGTTTGTTTTACTTGCCATATCTTCCAGGTGTTTGAACATACACCTATTCAATAGCTGTTCGTATTCCACCAAGTAAGTGGGTCGCGCCGTGTCAGAATAATATTTTTCATCTTCCTTTCTCAACAAGAGGGTGAACTTTCATGAATGGCTGGCTCTTCAGCACCGGTCTGTCTGCCGCCTCGCTGTGAGACACGGTTTTTGTCATAGTCCCCCTGTTTCAAATTCAAATAGCCATTGCACTGTCTTTTGTTATCCTTCAAGGTTTGTGGACTGGAAAAAGAGAAAGAAGTGAGTGAAGTCCCTAAGGGTGAAAGCATTTAAAAGAACCCAGGAGAGAGAGCAGATGAGAAAGGAGGTGAAAAGAGGATTTGCCATGTGGAGACGATGTCCTTTAGTGAAGGAAAGGTAAGATATGGATAGGATAGCAGCCTGTTTTCTCCACCAACAACTCAGCTTATTATGGACAAGAATTGTTCTTTGAAGCAAAAACTCAATTTTCTTACTGTCTACATGACTAAAGGTCTCAAGCTCGATAGCAGTCATTAGAGCTGTTCAGTCTTTGCATTGTGAATTGGGTTATTATCATCCATCTTCTTTGTTTGGTTTCAGTCCAGCTTAAGCGCTCACATTTTTTCATTTCGACAGTCCCTGAGGCCCATGATTCATGACTGAGGGTGGCATTTGTGTGAGCTTGCCATTGACCTCTTCAAGCGCACATACAAAACCACTCATTACACACTGAATTATCATTAGCACCACAGAACACAATGTGTGAAGTGCACAGGAAGTGTACAACTCGGAATAGATCGGTTTCAGTGTTCCCTTTTTAACTCCATTTGTTGCACTGCACAGTTTTTATGAGCAAGAAATTAAGCAGTCACTTGCTCTGTAGTTGGGTCAATGATGTATAAGAGTGCCCATAATATTTTAAATTGAATTCCATTTATCTAGTTTAAAACATTTCAATTCAGCAAGTTCTTAGAAATTTGCTCTTTGTAATTATTTAAAAATACTATTTTTATGAAAAGCTTCAGTTTGATAACTCTAAAAATGTCAAGTGGTATAACCATTAAGTGCAAAAAATAAATAAATGTGGTAGTACACATTATCCATTATTTTCCAAAAAGTTATAAAATATTCTTTTAAAGGTGGTTGGAATTTCAATAAATGAATAAGGGCATATGTGATATTTTAATAGACTTATTTTCGACCTTGCCACATAGTTTTTGAAATAATTTCTTGTTAAATATTTTTTTTTATTTTTTATTTTAATATCAGGACTTCAGAATTTCACCCTAACATTTTTTTTTAATTCAAACATGCTTATTATAAAACAGGTGTATTCAAGTCATTATATGTGTAAATAATTTTTTTTATGTATTTTTGTATAAACTGAGAGGACAAAACGTTAATTAATATCAATGACCCGGTTATGTTTCTGTTCTCGTTCTCAACAACTTCAGTTCTGCTGCTGCCATTGTCTTTAATGCACTTTACATCTTAACAGACTGTTCAGCGGAGCTGTTCTAATCCCCAGCAAACACAGAGCTGTTTTATTACGACCAGTCTTAGGTCGAGATGTGCAACTTTCCCAACATGCTCTGAGCTCGAGCAACCCTCATGCTGATTTTACTGGGATGTAATTCGAAGGATTTTCTGAAATGTGATTGGGAGGGATTAGAAGAGGTGGATGAAGGGAAATAGATAGAGTGATCCAAGTTTTCTTGAATAGGTGCCCTGTTCAAGTTAGCCCTTTCCCCCAACAGCCGCACTTCACCCCTCAGTGCAAGTGTTGAGGCCAGTGTGCCGAGGGAACAGGTGCTCCGGGCACAGGGGGCACACGCGCGGACAAACACACATGCACACTTACAGTTGCCCGTGGGGTTTTGCGTCACCTGCGGCTGCTTAACCCGCCCCCCCCGCCCCCCGTGGACCCTTTTCGAGGCGGTCCGTGGCCGGAGGGGGGCCATTCACTTGTAATCCCCAAAGCAGGGCCCCTTAACTCCCTCCATGTCATTTGCGTCCTCTTTATCGGTCTTTTACTGTCATCCGGCTTCCTTCCCTTTTCTTTTTTTCCTTTTGTCAGCCCTCGATTTCTCCATATCTCAAACCGTCCCTTTCGCTGTCCCTCCCTTTTTGGCACAGAGCTCAGTCTTTCTTTCTCTCCCTACGTCTTTCTGTCTCTCCCTCACTCTTGTCTTGATGTCAGACCCTTCCAGACAGAGTGCTTTCTCTCAGTGTGCTGTCAGGCTAAAGGACACTGCCCACTGGGGCTCTGAAAGGAACAAATTGACCGGAACAATGTTCTCACTTAGCATGTAGAGCTTGCCGAAAGAGAAGGTGAGAAGCACGCTGGGCCCGCTCAGAAACCGCACGTTGAGATGCCCACCCGGTCTTTCACTGGCCTCTTCTCGCAATTTCCTATTTTCCCATCACACGTTTATGCCTGTTGAAGGTTAGTACAGGAGTCGCAGAGAGGGAGTGATAAACGCATTAGCCAGTGACTTCTAAAAACCTTATTTCCCATGATTCTTCTGCTCCTGGAGGGTTAACCCTTCACCTGACCTGCCATAAGGTGGTGCTGGAGGTCATGGCTCCTCCCATTAAAATGTAATGGAGCTTCTCTTCCATTCCCCCTCAGCGAAGACCCCTTCTCCCTCCAGTTTTATCACATATCCATTTTTTCTTTTTTTTCCTGCTTTGTTTCTGATTTTTCACATCTTTCAAGTGGAGCCAAATAAGTGAGCTTAGAATTTACACAGCAAAAACCTCCTAATTAGGTGAGTGTGAATATTGTTACTTGGTCTGATGTTACTGTACAGCGTGTTTCCTTTTCCTTTAAGTTTCCTTTTGTTTCTTTTCTTTACTGCTCTCCACTCTTGTCTTTTTCCTTGAATTATCCTTTGTCCATTTACTTAATTTTCTCCCTTTTCCTTGACCTTTCTTTTTCTTTTTGTTTTTTGCTGTCTTTTTCTTTAATTTCCTTTTCCTTTCCTTGTGTCCTTTTTTCTTTTTTCTTTTGCTTTCCATCCCTTACTTTTACTTCCTTTTCCCTTTCCTTTTCCTTTTCCTTTCATTTCCTTTTCCTTCCTTTATCCTTTTTTTTGCTTTCCATTCTTTCCTTTTACTTCCTTTTCATTATATTTCTACTTCCTTTCCTTTTCATTTTCCTTTCCTTTTTCTTCCTTTCCATTTCAGTTCCGTTTTCTTCCTTTCTCCTTTTCTTTTGTTTTCCATTATTTCCTTTTACTACCTTTTCATTATTTCTACTTCCTTTCCTTTCCTTTCCTTTCCTTTCCTTTCCTTTCCTTTCCTTTCCTTTCCTTTCCTTTCCTTTCCTTTCCTTTCCTTTCCTTTCCTTTCCTTTCCTTTCCTTTCCCTTCCCTTCCCTTCCCTTCCCTTCCCTTCCCTTCCCTTCCCTTCCCTTCCCTTCCCCTTCCCTTCCCTTCCCTTCCCTTCCCTTCCCTTCCCTTCCCTCCCTTTCCTTTCCTTTCCCTTCCCTTCCCTTCCCTTCCCTTCCCTTCCCTTCCCTTCCCTTCCCTTCCCTTCCCTTCCCTTCCCTTCCCTATTACTTCTACTTCCTTCTCATTTACCTTTCCATTTCCTTCATGTTTTTCATTTCCTTTTTGTTTGGTTTCTCATTTCCTTCACTTTCCATTCCCCTTTATTCTCATTCCACCCTTCTCTTTTGTCCAAGCTGGTAGTCTTTACAGTTGTTGCATAAGCTACATAAATATACCTCTATGCATAAACAGCAGGCAGGATATCAGAGATTGAAAGAGTTTTATGTGCGGGGGGCTGTGTGACTCTTTCAGAAGACCGAGCGAGCTGTGAAAGGAGATGCTGTATGCGATTCTAGGCCTTCGGCTGAGAGAACAAGGTGATGAGAAAAGATGGTGGGCGACAGGAGATTGTTAGCCTGCATGGGCGTGAATAAACAGAGCAAGTGTGTGTGTGTGTGTGTGAGAGAGAGACAGACAGAGGATGTGTGAGAGGGTAAGAAAGAGTGAAATAGAAAAACTAGATTATATTTGTGTGAATGTGTTTCACTGCTGCCTTTGCTCATTCTCTGAGGCCCAGTCACATCTCTCTCACGTGGTGGTGGCTGAAAGATCTGTTAATGAGGGGAGATGCTAACAAGACGCAACAGTGAGGAACTGGAAAAACACTGCCAGTCAGAGAAGAGAAAGGCTGGTTGGTACTGTAACCCATACACTCACATAAGACCTGTTTACACCATTCAACTCATTCTCAGGTGATCCAATCACAAGTGGTCAAATGAGACATGCTTTTACACCTGGTTTTTTATTTGCATCTCAAATGTGCCTCTTGTGAACACTGTGATCGGATTTCAAGGGAGGGTCTCTAATTTTGTGATTTCTTATGCTAGTGTATCACTGCATGTTAATAAAGGGTGTAAAAAAAAAACTATTGCTTTCAAAAATGTAACACATTTTGGTCTGAATTTCAAATGAATGCTTTGCATGATCTGTGTTGCTGCATGTTGATATGAGTCAAACCAGAGAAGTTCGAAAGAAATCGAAATCGCAATTATGCAGAAGATGCGATTTTAATGCGTATCTTTCAGTGAAACATGGTTCTGTGATCAGTAGTAAATCACCATCTGAAGGCCAGAGGGCACTTTTGCGCAGAAAGTCCAAATACACCCTGCAGAAGAAACTCAGGAAATCCCTATAGCGGTTGCTGAATAAATAGAAGATTTAAATGCTTTCATTGATTCAACGAGACTAATAAACACGCGACTACGGCAATATATGGTTTATCTGAGTTCTTAATATAATAATTTTCATTATAATAAACTATATCTATAATACAATGCTAATCCACATAGCCTTTATCAATGCTTAGAATACTGTGAAATATGTTGCGTGCCTTATTCTGTGTAAGAAGCCACATCATCTCACCGAAGGATTAATTTCAAACACTAGGCTGATGTTATGAAGTGAGTTTGGAGGAAAAACATTATTAAATGTGATATTTTTACATGCTTTCAGATGGATCAGCAATTACTACACAGGGCCGGAGCTACGCAAACAGCTGTCATTATCGCAAACAATTTCTTCGATTTCATAATCGTATGATTATATCATCTGCAAATTTTGTATTTATTTATTTATTGTTATTTATTTATTTATTTTTTGGCGTAGCTTGTTAGAGAACTACGGCTCTCTGTAGTAAATGCTGCTCCATCTGAAAGCAGGTGATGGAGATTTACTACTAATCAAAGACCCGGCTTTACTGACTGTGCATGACAATTTTGTACACCCATATTTACCACTGTACACCCAACACCAGGTGTCAAATTAAACAGATTTATACACTATGTCTGTTTTTTTTTCTCTTCATCTCACCTCAGGCTACATCTGTCTATCACTCTTGATCTCACCAACACACACCACAACACACAAATCTCACATTGTTGCTTGGTGTTTTTGGCTGGCACTGCTCTGCAGCTGGTGTGAGAACACAGTCTCTCAGGTAGACAGGAAGTGTGTGTGTTGATGAGGAGGTTGAAGCCATAGATGACTCACTAAGCCTCTGAGGACACATTCCTGTTTTTCTGTGGTTAAAAACACCTGAGGATGTTCGTTTTACAGCCTCTCTTTGTCCCCACAGAGGTGCTTTTACCCAGAACACAGTTCTGTCTTTCCTCTCAACTGGAAATCTGCTAGGAAGAGGTGTTTGCACAGTGCAGTGCCACTGTTAAATGTTTAACCATCTCTGTGTTTATGGACTTTCCTTTTCCTCTAATTCTTCTGTCCTTTCTGTCTCTGTCCAAGCGGCTTGTTCTCAGCCTCAAGGTAATTAACAGCGTACCGCATTCTGTGACCCGCAGGATGCAATCATGCATGAGCGAGGGAGAGACACTGAACAAAGTAGCCCTGAAATGAATGTGGGGCTCAAGATGGGAAAAGGAGAAAGAGGGAGAGGGCAAAGGACAGAGGGCAGGAGGAGAGATGCCAGGCAGTGAGGTAATCCTGAGAGCGGATGAGAAAAATGAGCAAGAGATGGGGCTCTGGAGAGGGATTGTGGGTGTTTAATGGACAGGCGGGATGCTGGCGGCTGAAAAACATTTAAATCAAGAACTCAGAGGAACCAATTAATGTATAGAAACCTTGGAGTTCCTGCACAAATCAGCTCACAGAGCCAAACAGAACCCATGCTGTGGAGTGCATCTGTTGACTACCTCTCTCTCTTAGGGTAAATCTCATGAAAATGTGTCCCAGTCATATTTTTCCCACATTAAGAAAATAAGAAATTATATTTTCCCTAAGA
Organism: Cyprinus carpio; assembly: GCF_018340385.1. NCBI lineage: Eukaryota > Metazoa > Chordata > Actinopteri > Cypriniformes > Cyprinidae > Cyprinus > Cyprinus carpio. Next base: position 10,507,689 of record NC_056604.1, on the reverse strand, counting down.
AAAATGAGCCATATTTTTGTACTGTCAAAATCTGACATTATTTTTATTACATTTAAGCACATTTTCCCTCAAAATTCTCATTACTCTTAATGATGATTCTCATTACTGTAATACTGTTTTGCTCTTTTTGTATCGTTTCCATCTTAAAACAATCAATACATTATTTAGAAATATATATTCTATATATAAAACCCACACACATACACACACATTTGTTAATATGTGACCGTGGACCACAAAACCAGTCATAAGGGTCAGTTTTTTGAAAATTGAGATTTAAACATAATCTTTAAACATAATATACAAAATATACTAAATTTAGAAAAAATGATCTCAGTATCCTAATGATTTTTGATGTAAAATAAACATTTATAATGTTGACCCATACAGTGGCTACTGCGACAAATATACCCTTGCTACTTATGACAAGTTTTGTGGTCCAGGGTCACATGTATTATATAATAAGTAGGCTGTAACAACAGGGATGTGATATCTATGAATACTATGACTGACTTTCATAAAGTCAAATGGATTTAAAAAGACATGAGCTATAAGATTGCATTATGGAGACTTGTTGGTGAACTATGCTTTAATGTATCATTAGGTATTTTTCATATTGCAGTTAGTTTTACATGATTTTCGTTATAGTCTGTTAATGTCTTGTATAGATTCATCTCTCTCTGTCTCTGCACGTTCAATAAAGCTTTATTGGCACGACTACTGCAATACAGTACAACGAAGAGCTGTTTATGACTTCAACTACAGACAAGATATAATAATGTACTAGCATTGGAGCTTATAGAGGGTGAAAGAGAACACTTAATATTGAACCAGAGATGAAAAGATATCACTCTTGTGCTGAGGAGAACGGTTTGAGTGTGTGTGTGTGTGTGAGTGTGTGTGGCGGAGGCCATCTGGAGGCAACAGGTCTAGTGTCAGCGGGCAGTTGCTGTAACACAGTCTGGTGCTCTCTTGGGATGATGTCAGACACACACAGACACACACACACATAGACACCATACGAATCAATCTGGCATTCAGCTGAAACGCCCTGACAAAAAGCCAAAAATCTTTGATGTTGAGTGTCCTCGCTTGTTAAGAGCACTTCTCCATGTGGGGAAAATACACAGCAATTTTGGGCTCGTGCGTGTAAACAGAAGAGAGGGAAAATGGAGAGAGATAGAGAGAGAGAGCTCTCATCCATTTGATTAGGGATTACAATTCTTGGTTTCGGATGACAATTTGCTAATGTATTTCAAATCAATTGCAGCACATTCACAGTGATGGATTTTGCTCTAGTGAAGAGGAATAATGCTAATCAGATTCTGTAGCCTTTGTATGTGTGCATGTGTGTATGTGTGTGTGGTGGTATATTTGTATTTGTATGTAAATGTTTTTCACCCCCCGTGTGCTCATAAGGACCTGAATGGATTTGTGTTCGAATCGTTTAGTGAGACAGGAGTCTGACTGCTCACCCCGCTGTCAGGCTTCTGCGTTTCCTCTCCTCTCAAATCCCCCATGTGAATATTCATAACCCCTTTCAAGCCTTTTAATAACTTGTTTTTGTGGTCTGCATCAGAGGCGGCTGGCATTTTTGTGTCATGCCGAATAGAAAAAGAGAGAGAGTGACAGATTTTCTGACTTGAGTTGTGAAGCTTAGCTCAGCCGTTAGCATCGCTAACTCCCACCTCAGCATGCTAAATCCTGCAAGTGTTTCTTTGGTTTTGTCATTTTGCACTCACAGTGCACAATGTCACGCTGCAAAACACACTTTTTCCTCCACTGGCATTTTGTTGTGCTGAGCAGTAAAAATTTCTAAACATTTTTAAAGGAGTAGTTCAGCTAAAATAAAAATTCTGTCATTTACTCACCCTCATGTCATTCCAAACCTGTATTTCTATCTTTCTTCTGAGGAACAGAAAAGAATATATTCTGAAGAATGTTGCTAAGCAAACAATTTTGCTTACTTTTTTATGATTTTTGATGAATGATGTATGTGTTTTCTGAAACGGGTATTAAAGGGATAATTCACCCAAAAATGGAAATTCTGTTGTTGTTTTTTTTCACCTTTGTGCTGTTCCAAACTTGCTGAACACAGAAGATATTTTGACAAATGGTAGTAACTGACAGATTGTTTACCATTAATCTCCATCATGTGGACCAAATAAGACTGAGGCATTTCTAAAAATATCTTACAACAAGAAAAAGATGAATTTCCAATTAAGTAAAATGTTATTTCTAAAAACAAATCTTAACATCGCATGCAGTTATGGCTTAAATTTAATTAATTTTAATCACTGAATTACTGGGTTGGCACTCAAGAACTGAATTGGTCCAATTTATGATTGAATCATTCTTTTGAGTCAGTTCTTCTCAGTGAATTGATTCAGTTCACAAATCTGAACTGATTCTTGAGTTAAACTCACTGACTCTATTATTAACAGCTCATAGGAGGGCAAGAGTAATAGTGAATAGTGCCTTTATGTTATACTGATTACTTCTATGATATTGTTTGTCATTTTTGTAGCCTGACACAATAACTACAACATCATACAGTTTTGGAACAACGTGAGGGTGAATAAATGATGACAGAAATATAATTTTTTTTGGCTGAACTATCTCCTGTGAGCTTTTGAGAGATCTGTAATTGTAGCTCATATTTTCTGTCTGTTATCTTAAAGAACAGAATTAGTCTCTCCATCCCCTTTCTCAGCACACACAGACCTTTGGCATAAGAGAGCCTTGTATCCCGGGCAGACAGCCTGGCAATCATGTGACACACTCTTCCCCTTTTATCCTCAGCTACAACCCTAACCCTCAAACAATCACCTACTTCTCACACACACACACACACACACACAAAATCACAGAATGCTTGTTTATGCTTTGCTTGCAGCCTAACCTTTAAACAATTATCTACTTGCTCAGTATAAATAGCATAGCATGTCACCCCTGCTTTATTTCTCCCTCTCCCTCAGCCTGCCCAGCACCACCGCCGCCGCTGTCCACAAGGAAACTTGATACCGCCAGTGTAAACTCTAGAAATGATCAGCCGGAGACCATCGTCCCTGAGAACGCTCTGCTCTGTCCTCCTGCCCCATGTCTGTCATGACTTCGAGATCTGTGAGGGGTTACATGAAGCACAACACGCTGTGGCATCGGGTCACCACATTAGCGCTAGTCGACATACGGCTCCTCTCTGCGCCGAGGGAACTGCAAGGGCTGGTGTGGAAATACTGAGCAAATTGGCTGGGATTTTTAAACCTTTCCAGATCACGCTAGGAATATGTTGTGGTAAACAATCTTGAGTGCTTTTTTTAATGCTAGGTTTATTGATGAATCTCTGTATGAGGGAGTTTAATTGCATAGCCTCAGGGTCGACTGCACAATCTCTCCGACATGGGAGAGCACTGGCTCTGCCAAATGTTAAAGATGGCACTTGGGCTTTTAAGGCCACTGCTTTTCTTTCTCTCACGCTGGCTTGTTTAAGGGCGGTTTCACCTGCCTTGTTTCTCACGACTGTTGTTGGTACCATAAGTGTTTACAACAAAGTTTCTTTGAAGCAGCACAGCGGAGGAGCAGCCTGGTGTTCACGTTAGTTATGAAAGAACAGCTTGGGGCTCCTTGGGTCAGATTTCTCCACTTATTTATGAGATAAGACTCTCCAGGACAGCTGGGCCAGTTGTTCGTTTTCACAACCTCACTCTCGTGCTTTCTCTCACGTCCCCTTTTAGCGTTTCGCACGGGTCCACCAATGGTAAACATTGTCTACGCTGCAATGTTTAGTTCTATAAACAGACTGTAAGCTAAACCTAACAAATGCTTGAAAGTCAGATTTGTCAATGGACCTCTAACATGCAACACACAGGCATAATAAACCCCTGCTACCGAACGCAAAATGCACACACACGAGAGATGACAGAGTAATTACCATGTGCCGTCAACCCCCCCCCCCCCCCCCCCAAAAAAAAACACTAGAATTCCCTACTGTGAAAATTAATCGAGCCTAAAATTGTGATGAAACTGAGAGATTATGGCTCTGATGGTATGGCCAGGAACCATTCCTGGATTGCTCATACTGGCAAGTACGTTCTCAATCACTGGCTCGAGTTAAGGCTTGTTGTCAATTTGTTTCAGTTTGATTCTAATTCACAGGCTCTCAGTTCCAATTTGGTTTTATTTTGATTCAATTCATTTGGGTATACACTATTGTTCAAAAAGTTGTTGTTTTTTAAATGTTTCTTATGCTCACCAAAGCTGTATTTGGTTGATCAAAAATTTATTTTAGTATATTTTATAATGTAATTTATTCCTGTGATGGCAAAGCTGAATTTTTAGCTGCCATTAATCCATTTTTTAGTGTCACATGATCCTTCAGAAATAATTTTAATATGCTGATTTGGTGCAGGAAATATATATATCAATGTTTTTATAAAACCATGATGCACAGGATTCTTTGATGAATAGAAAGTTCAAAAGAATAGCATTTATTTGAAATTGAAACCTTTTGTAGCATTGTAAATGCTTGCTGAATACAAGTATTAAATTATTTTCTTTTTAAAAAATCTTTGTGACCCCAAATTTTTAATGGAAGTGTACATATTTTACAATTTCCATTTTGCTTGCATATGAAGGAAATTCCCTGTCAGATACTACTATATTTTATACATGGAACCTTTAATATTACATTATGATATATATTAATGTTAATTTATAACACAAGCAACAAGGCAAAAAAAATGCAGATCAGTTGCTATTTATTTAACAGACATAATCAATGCAACCAAACGCTAACATTTAAAGCAGACAGCATTTGATGATGTGTAAATGTGTAGATGTTCTGTAGTATATTCAAATATTCCATTACTAGAAGTAATGATAAATTTTGATCTGATAACTGTAATCAGTGAATTCAAATGATAAAACTGAGTTTTTAATGATTTAATAAAAAAACACTGGAGATGCAAATGTGGCCTTTATGTCTTTGTTATCCATATCAGAAGGAAAAACTGAAAGTCATTGTTTGCTTTCACCTGCATCTTTACTTAACTGCTCATCTTGGAGCTGAGACATTGAGAAAGCAATAGATGAGAGAATGTGAAAGTGTGTGTTTGACTCTCTTTTGGAGACAGTCTTCTGCATCAGCATCAGCAGCAGCGGGTGTTGTGGCATTGCCCCATTTGCCTGTCAGATTGAAACCGGCAACTTCTGAAAAAGGGAACGGCTGAGCACAGCCTCGGCATCTCTGCAGGCAGCAGCTGCTTGGAGCCGTTCATTAATATAATAACTCAGCTCTGTATTTCTCCTCAGTCTCTGTCTCTTTCTCACCCCTCTGTGAGAGTTCACCGCTGGTGGAGCTGTGTGAAGCTGAGGAGAGTTCAGACCTCAACCTGGAGGAGCTTCACTCAGTATGTCGCTTGTCTTTTATGTTTATACCCGAAGTCAACATCTAAGCAGTTTTAGTTCTTTCATTCTCGATCTCTCCCTCTCTTTAGACTCATTCTTTCTCTGTGTGCTACTTGTAGATTTTTTTTTCATGTCGGAAGGATATTATGACACTTTTTTTCTTGTTTGCTTCAAATGAGCTTCTGTCTTTGTACCATAAGAACAAAGTGCCAGTTGCAAAGCACAAAGCTGGAACCCCTACGACCCTGTAGTTGTGTGTGCACATACATGCGCTGGTCTCTGGAGCCACTGTGAGCCACATTTGCAGGCCACTTTCATACTTAACAGGTTAATTAGAGGATTTGTGTTAATGATCCAAGATTCTGATTAGACAGGCCCCTATGCGTTTGTACCCTGTAGGGCTGCATGATTATGACAGATTATAACTGTGAATTATTTCTGTTGATACCATAATCATGATTATTAAATTTGATTAATAGAATTTGCTTTAAGAGAAGTCAGATGTAGTTAGACAGAAATCATCCAGGCAGATTAATTGCTTGATATTTAGTCATTCAAAGATTATCAGCATTTGTTTCAGTTCCAAAAATACCTAATCAGCTTTGTTCATTGTTTGGTAAACAAATAAGCCTGTTGTTTCAATTGTTTTAGTGAATGATTTTTAGTAAATATTGTGATTTTAAAATTATAAAAAATTACAATATAAATGGTAGTATAATATTTTGTGTGTATATGCGGTGGTTTATGGGGACACAAATTTGTATAATTGTAGGTATTACAATGTGAAGGTGGTTTATGAGGACACTGCCTATGTCCCCGTAATTCAGAAGGCTTAAAAAACATATTAAATGGAGTTTTTTTTTTTGAAAATCTAAAACTGCACAAAGTTTTTTGTTAGGGGTAGGTGTTTAGGTCTGTTAGGGGTAGGTGTTTAGGTTTAGGTGTAGGGTTGGTGTAGGGCGATGGAGAATATACAGTTTGTATAGTATAAAAACCATTATGCCTACGGAGATTCCCTGTAAACCACCAATACCAACATGTATGTATGTATGTATGTATGTATGCATGTATGTATGCATGTTGCACAGTGTCATAGACACAAATACAAAACACCATCATGATGACACACACACACACAAATACAAAGCAATAAACAGTATTTTAAGAACAAAATCTAAGAAGAAACAGGGACCTGGTTATTTAAATGAAATGTCAGTTTATGGTTTTTGACTGAAAATTATAAGATTAATAATTTTTTACTACAAAGAGCTGTACATTTAGCTGTACAGTTACTGTAAAATTCCATGAAATGTCCATTTATTATAGTTATAGTATACACATTATACACATATTATAGTATACACATCATTCACATCATACATTAAAGGAACTTAGTGTTAACCAATTAACAGGTTTTTACCATAGCATTTCTAACCCTTAAAATTCTGATTAGTTTTCACTGTTATTTCAGTATTTTTCGTACATTGGATTTTTTGTGAGTAATGTGTTCCTGAGTTAATTTATTGCTATTTTGTACATCAGTAAATCAAGACCAAATTGAAAGTGCCTAAATGGTTGACTTCACGCTGGCCCACTTAGTAGCAGGAAAAACAAAAATGTTGTTCACATTTTTAATAAATTATACACACAATGTGAGCAACGTGACAACACCAGAGCACTCCCATCCCATTATAATCACTGAAGCTGTCACTACAGGCTTGCACAGTTCCACCTAAAGTTTAGAACAGAAGTTAAACACAATAACAGTCTACTGATGGTTAACAGTCTGGTTTGAACACTCCTGTGTTGGCAATGCATTGCGCATTTTGGTTGTGAGTTTTTTTTTTTTCTTCTTCTTTTTTTCTGGATGAATTGTACATTCATAGGTGTGGAACGGTTTAACTTACTCACGGATTGGTTTGTATCACGGTTTTAGAGTCGCGGTTTCGGTACGGTTCGGTATGTGCTATGTTTAGGGAAAAACTATACTGTCAAGTAAAAATAAAGAAAATGAAAAATCTATCTAACTACAAGCAACAGCACAAATAAAATAAAAAAATTTAAAATATTTTTTTAGGTAGCTCCTAACAGTTATAAGGTACAGAAATTGAATAAACTAATCAAGTGTAAACTAGCATTGCATATTTTACTGTATAAATTAAAGATTAATCTTTATTAAAGTTACAAAAGCTATTCAATCAAGAGCAGTGAGTGATTTCCTTGTTGTTGCTGTGTGATTAATATTAAGAAAGTGCTGTCACTTTAAGAGAATGCACTGATCCAGTGCACTGATACAGTACGTTTAGCCGGCTTTGTTGCTATAGGATGTGTACCAAGACGGGCATTTTGACATAATATTTGTGTGAATTTGTCCAATCAAACAAAATACTTCAGAGAGAGCTTAATATTAGCGCTTCGGATGAGCGCATGCAAGCTCTCGTCTTCTGGATCTTAAATGTTTAAGCTGCCAAGGCTTAAATGAGTTTAATTTAAACACAGAAATCAACGTGTACTGTTCAGGTCTCACGCGCGCTATCAGCATGATGACGGAATAGATGACTGCTCAAATTCCAGCATACGGCATTCGCATTGAACAAGAGTGAATGGTTTTTCCATGTATTTTTTTTCCCATCGCTGTCGTTGTAATGTACTGGGAAGCCAGAATGTGTATCCATTAACAGAAACATACATTAGCTGAACCCTGTTTGTTTTACGTGTTAAGTGTTATAACAAAACATTACAGATGCACTGTCAGATTTAAGTTGAACTGCAGTGATAGTGCGTGGAGAACCGTACAGTTCTATTTTTTTTTACAGAGAACCATTCCACCCCTAATTCCTAGTGCCCAGGGTGCAATGATGGATGCAGGACTTGCCTTGGTGTGATTCTGGGCATCGGAGCTCAGTGCTCATCCTGGCCTGGCTCAGTAATGAAGCAGCAGGGTTCTCTTATCAGCCGTACCTAGCTGCTTCTTGACAGCCCGTGTGGCTTATGAGATCCCTGCGGAGACCCCCTCGACCCACTTAGACAACTTGCAGTAAGTACAAGTGAGTAGGGTGCTGATATCGTTTGAATCTGGAGTGCTTTTCCAGAATAAAGTGGACAGCGCTGCTGGTGCCTGCAAGAGACGAAGGATGTTTAAGCTGAAGACCTAAGCACGCAGGATTAGAGTTGAAAAATTGCTGTGAATACAAGGAGGGGTCTTGTATCCCAGATTGACTATGGAGACGTGGGAATGGAGATGTGAGTCTGTTGTGTATTCAGGTCTGTCCCCTGCTAAACCTTCCTGATTAATTCTTTCCAAGCCAACTCCTGAGAGTCACCTTTTTCCTTAATCACACTCTCTTTCTTTCTGTCTTAATGTGTGGAGGTTTATAAAAACAGTGTTTTTGCCTTTTGCCATCTTAGCTGAACAAAACGAGAAGTGCCACCATCAATGTTTGTCAAACTAAAATTGAACACACTCTATGAAATTATGCGAATGCTGATACTTCTAACTATAAAATTTATTAGAATACACTTGGTAGCGCAACACAAATACTATTCAAAAGTTTGGGATAGGTAAGATTCTTTTGCTCTATAGGGCTGCAGTTTTTTCCATCAAAAATATAATAAAAACAGCAATATAACAATTTAAAATAAATTTTCTATTTTAGTACATTCTGAAATGTAATGTGATGGCAAAGCTAAATTTTTGGCAGCCATTATTCCACCCTTCAGTGTGTCACATGATCTTTCAGAAATCATTCAAATGATGATTTGGTGCTTAAAAACTTTTCTTGTCACTATTAATGTTGAAAACAGTGCTGCTTAATATTTTGTGGAAACACTGATACATTTTCCAGGGTCCTTTGATGAACAGAAAGTTCAAAAGAAGAGTTATTTTGTAATAAGGTAAGTCTTTACGATCTCTTTAAGTCAATGTAGTGCATCTATTTTGAATAAAAGTATTAATAAAAAATGTAAAAAAAATCTTACCAACTCCAAACCTTTGAATGGTAGTGTATGATATACCACTCCCTGTTTAAACTTAAGACTAAACAAGAAAAAAGTCACAATATTTTGTAGGTTAATTTATTGAGAAATAGTTCACGTTCAGTTCTCTTTTGGGTTAACCACTGTCACAGTGGTACAACCTACAGAAGAGGTTTGTTAGTGAAGAATATGTTTTCGATTAATTTTTCCCAAGCATTTGCACACTTGCATATAGTATGGTTCTGCTCTTTCTTTGTTATGATCATCGGACCCCCCCCCCCCCAAAAAAGAAAGGCTCTCCAGGGATCCCTTGGACTCCAGCTGAGCTGACCTAAAGCCAATTCACTTCATTGCATTGCCATGCTCATTAATGATATTGATTAGGACCATGAACAGCGGCTAAATCTTGACATTCAGCAATCGGAGACTGGAACAGGACTGTACTTTCAGTAGTCGCACTTTATTTGATATTAGTCGTGTTCGATAAACGTGTCTGATATTAGGGTCGCTGTGATTTTGCCAAGTAAGACATGATCCTGGATCAACATTTTTTGATGATCATTATTGTGCAAAAATATAGATTTTACCCAATCCCTACCCCTAAACCTAACCCTACCCATAATTTATTAATATTAATTTATTAATTTAATCTCAATTCTGATTGGTTGATTGGAATGTTGTTCCAGGATCAACAAGGATGTTGATCCAGGAATATGTTGTACTTGGTGAAATCATGCTCACCCTGATATTTGGCATATCTGGTTATGAAAATCTCAACCGAATTGGACCACCCTTCTGTGAAATGACAACTGCTGCTCCTTTTATTAAATATTTTGGCTAATTTGATTATTATTTCAGCTCTAAATAATCAAATAAGAATTCTAGATTCTCAACATCCATTCTGGAGAATTTTCCTCCCAAATCAGTGCTAAAAAAAATCCAACAGATACCTTCTGGGTCTGCTGATAACTTGATAAGTATGTTACTGGCATAGTCTTAAACTAGGTCATGAATACACTTCCAGCACATCTACGTGCTAAAGTGTTTAAGCATGTTTAAGAGATGAGATCTGGTGGCGCTGAAAATGGAGATTGATCCCAACAATTAAGCGACATTTGCTAGCAGAGTCATGCTGATGTATTGCACTTCGGAAAGTTAATAATGGCTGTCTTGTTTTATACATCCAATAAAAAGCAGCAGGTGTAACGTCCTTAATATCAGTCGGCAGCAAAGACCCGAAGACTCCCGACAAGCAGTTTGAATAATAACCCACCTGCTTTCTCGCTGCTCAATATGCGACTTTAAAGGTGCTTGGAGACGTAACGAATGCAAATACATAAACACGCCGTTTTAGGAAAACAGTTTTATGATAATTATCACACAGAGAAGCAACCGTGCTTAAAAATGCAGATATGAAAAGTGAGCCTAAGAACACAGGAGGAAAAGAGAGATGCACCACGTGCAGGCTGCAGGAAATGGGTTTGTGTATTGTGTACAAATAGCCACGTTATTTCAGGAAGCGTTGTCCATTTTTTCTGCTTATAATAGCATGAGGGAAAATGCTCTGGGCCCAATTGGGCCAATCATGTGTTTTAAGAATATTATGACAGTAATGACACTGCTTTATATAGAGGACAACATTATCCACTTGCCATTACGGAACCAGCTTAATATAGCTAGATGGAGTGACCCTGCTAAAATGGCCCAGGAAGACGTAATGCTGTCAGGACATGATACAGTTAGGCTTTGTAACTGTAGGGCAACCTGATTTTAAGGCACTCTTAGGGGGCAGGGCACTTGGGGCTGATGCCCAGGTTAACAGCGGTCTAGCTTACAGAGCAGTCCCAGAGTAGCTCTGTATCTAACCAGTGACCTGATTGCCGCCAATTAAGTACATTGCATCAGCGCAGCCATCCGGGGTGCCCAGAGAGGACCCTGGGTAGGATGTCTAAATGTGCTGCGTGTGCTGATTTAGAAAGACACTGGTTGGAGAACTCTGGAGCTCTCTTCTGAGGATGGAGGACAAGGCCATGAGGCTGTTTAAGTCCCTTGATGTGTGTTGGTGTGTGTCCTCTCCTTCAGGGGTTTTCAGTTGTGTTGAGTGCCTCTATTAGACCTTGAGTCTTATACAGAGAACCATAACTCACTGCAGTTCCAATTCAGCCCAATAGAGCAAGGTTTTGCATTTGCATTTTAATGCTGTTTTTAGATTTATGTTTAAAGGACACTCCAGTTTTAGTAGTTTTAACAATGGTTTTGATGGTTACTGTTTAGATTTTGCTTAATTTTTATACACTTCAATTTTAGTCATTTTAGTTAGTAAACAAGCCCATTGAGGTAAGAATCTACATCTGTATTCACAAATGAATTGCAAACATGGAGCAGTGTCTATTACACAGAAGACCGTGAAAATATCGGTTTAAGCGGTTTAAAGGGATGGTTAACTCCAAAAAGTGATTATTTTACTCACACTTATGTATTTCCCAACCTTGTCATACAGGAGCACAAAAGAAGATATTTTGGAAAAATCTGTTTTCCAACAGTAATACTCTAATATTGTTCTTGATATGGGCAAAAGCATTTTCATTTTTGGGTCAATTTATATTTGCAGAACTTGAGCTGCTTGTGCATTATTCAAGTTTTTGGGAGGCTTTGATTCGTAAATCTAGTTTTTAATTTAAAGAGTTTTACCACTGTCAAGGCATAAAAAGTCTTGCATAGGAGTATGAACTAAAAATAATACAGAATAATCTATGTTCCTGAAACAAAACAATTGCTGTATCTGTAAACTATTGTAATCGTAGGTTTTGAATTCAAATCCACACAAACAGGATTAAATGCATAATTGGCATCCTATGGATGACCAAATTGTTGCATGAAAGTTGCTTACATCAGAATGAAGAGTGATCTGCAATTTCCTGCCAGTCGTTAGGATTTCATTTCTGTCCGTTCTTGTTATCCGTATCACCAGCATCTGAAGCCATATCGCCTGTGGGATGTCTTCACCCACTCAAGTCAGACTATTCCACAATGCATTGAGTGCTCTGACTATTAATATTATTAATTTTTATTGTGTTTTTTGTTTCTTTATAGTTTTCTTTTGCTTTGCACTCATTATTTTACTGCAGGCTAAAGTATTGTTTTCAAACCAATGGTTTCCTGCTAACTTGTATATGGAGGGGTTTGTGTGATTGTGTGAGAGTCGTTGGAGTCTCCAGCATGAGCTGCATAGTTTCCGCTACAGCTTTCAGAGGTCTGTTTTGGAAGGACATAGTGTGCTTTTGGCCAGGAAATGTACATGGAGATGAAATGAATGATCCTCTGGTGAGGGTTATGATGAAGGGTGAGGGAAAGTGAGGTTGGACGAGAGTTCGAGTCTGGGACTAAGGGGGATATGCACTTACACAAGCACACACATCCTGGAAGCCGTGTTCCTGAGTGGGAGGAAAAGAGGCCGATGGCTCTTAGTCAGATCATTACTGAGAATCATCATCATTTCCAATCAACCGTTGGAAGGAGTGTTTGAAAATGTGAGACAAAGCGTAGGAGTGTGACACTGTGTAACCGAATGACATGGCATGTGTGTATATTTATTGCAATAAGACGACTCATTTATGTGGAGTGAAACAAGAGCGCAGACTCTTGGATGGGTTTGATAGATTTTTAGCTCTGACTCCGGAACCGAGGAAGCCCCAGAGACACTCGTTACTTAATTAACCACAAAATTAGATGAATGATAAAAGGACTAGAGAGAAGCTCTCCCCCCTCTCAATTTTTTTTTTTCTTTTTTTTTGGGTTTTCCACTAGAGACAAGATCTCTGACTGAGTTGCAGGCTATTTGCTGATTTGTCTGCAGAGGGAAATGTGCTTTAGCCCAGGCACAATTACACTGTTGGTGTTAAAACAATATTGCGGCTTTGAAGTTTAAAGTCTTTTTTTCTATGTGAAGCCTATGATGATCACAGTAAATAGCTCTGTTTATAATATGCCTTCATCAACAGAAATGACGGAGGGATGTGGGGTTATTTTAAGTGTCTAAACTGTATATATTAAAGAAGAACTCAGGGTTTCCTGTTGCAAAGTAAGTACCAGTTTGAACTGCATAACCCATGTGGATAAGTTAGCTATAATAAAGCAAACTGCCTGAAGTGAAATGCGGATTCTGAGAGGAGAGTTCACTTAGTAATGCAATTTATTCACACTTTCTGTGTTGTTTCAGCATCAATTGCGCTAAAGAAAGTATGAAAATCAAGTCACTGCGATAACACAACCACAAAATCGGATGGAACAGGTGTCGTCTTTTAATTGTTTCTGTCATGCCGTGATGTTAATATGGGAAGATGCCATATTGATTTTATGTGAATAAAAACGAGGCTGTGAGGGATAGATTTAATGGCTTTACAATGGCATGCACTGTATAAAGGTCATAGATAATAATTTTGTAAACATTTTATGGAGGTTTTTGTCTACTGGAAGTTTTTTTAGTAAGATGTTTTGTCAGCTGAACAATTGTTATGTTGTTAAACAACAGTACGATCCATTAAACACAACATGCTTCTGTTCCTTACAGCCTCAGTTTTTTTTTTATTCCTGTCAGAAATTAAATATGGCACTACCTTGACTAAGGTTTGTTAGAATGAATGTTAAATATTTGTTCTGTCTAATGCTTTCACATCAGTTAACATCAGTGAACTGGTGCAAAGGGACTCTAGAGGAAGTTAAACAACAGCCTAGCACTGTTGGCTCCACCACGGACTCATTGTTTGTATTCAGCATTATTTATGCAGATTATTGCTTTATTAATCCTTAAAGGGACAGTTAGTGGCCTTCTCAGCTCATTAAAGTCTCCGTTTATTAAAATGTGGACATTACCGCTAAAAAATAATGCCTGCTGCTCACATTCCTGCTGTAGATTTAGTTCAAAACCATGTGTAGCTCTTAATCGCAATAACATTTTCTCTGGCATTGTACCATTGCATAGTTTAAGGAATGACAGTTGCATTTAAGTAAAGAAATTCCTTTTATCACTTTTTTCTGTTTGTTCGGAACAGAAGTTACTTCCCAAATTGCATTTGAAATTGTAATAAATATGTGTCTGTGAATAAGGTTTTTTTTTTCTTTTGAATTTGTCAGTTCTGTTCTATACCAAACGTAATGAAATTTGCATTACATTTTAAAAGTTTTATTAGTTAGTGAATTACTGTTGTCACATTCATTAATAATGGGTGGAAGATTCACAAGGGGAGTGACACCATATATGGTGAGTGTGAATGTGCGCTCTGTTTGAACCTTTCGAGGAGACTGAATGCTTATAGAATTTGAGGAATCCGGCTTATAAGTCATTAAAACTCTTTTCTGTACTTTGTGCTTTTAATAAACATGAGATTGATTAGTATGCACATACACACCAAGAAGAAATCCAAATTCACTTCTTTCAAGAACTCCATATGCAAATATATGCTTTAAGAGCTGGAAGAGTGTGAGAGAGGAAGATAAATACTCCAAATGGTATTAGAGTCACGTGTGGTTTTGTGTGTGATCGGTCAAGCTAAACTCTCGTTGATAATGTATCTAGGGTATGGGCCTCTTTCCGTATCTGCCTTGTTGCCATTGTTTTCCTCACACACTTTCCCAGCTTGCATCAAGAGATTTCTCTCCCCCTGAGCTTTAATTAGTGTTCACACACGCTTCAATTAGTGGGAATAGACACAGTAAAACAGTGCCAAAATCTTTTATTCAATAGAAAGTAAAAAAATAGAGTTTTGTGTGTGAATAATATGCAGAATGGTTTCGGTGTGCGTGCGTATTGGTGAAGTTTAATCTGTAGTTGGGGCACAGCACCAGACTTGGACACCACAAGACCACTGGAATCCGAATAAACTTGTACCGAACTCAAAGCTCATGGTGTTGCCTCAGTGTGTGTGAGAATAGTTTCCTACCAATATCTCTGAGTCATAGTTTTTAAATGGCTTAATTTTTGTCAGAGCCATGTGCTCTAGACAAAGAGCAGTGGTCCTCATGCGGGAACTGTGAGTTGATTTCGGGTGATCCAGTTTCCTTCTTTCATGCTATTATTTACAGTGTTTTGGACGGTTTTTGTTTTTGGAAAAGACCAAAAATACAATATAGACAGATAAATTGCTTTATTATTGCACTGGAGATGTATTTAAGCGTGTGTGTGTGTCTGTGTGATGTGTCTTGTGTTTTTCAGCAGCCCCAAACTGAAGTGTATGGCCCACATAAGGACTCTGTCCAACCACATAAGAATCGACACTCATATCAGAGCGCAATTGAGAAATCTCTAACAGATCACACACACACTTAAGATCTGGCCTCATGCTCCGTGTGGCTCTCCTCCAGTGGGATCTTGTACTCTCGGAAGTGGAGAGCAGCATCTGTTTATACCCAGGCTGAAATGAGTTGGGCGTTTGTAGAGTTCTTCAGATGGTTGTTGAGAGAAGGGTATGGTTAACAGTGTTTGATTCGGCTTTGAATGGACACGGCTGAGCGGTCTTCTCTTGAGTGAGCAGCACTGACCGCCACGGCCCTGGAGAGAGGCCATATTTCACCTGGAGTCAGAGAAAAAAACACTCCTTTACTGAAGATTACTCAGCAGGGCCCATGGCGTCCGTACAGCAGCAGGGCTCAAGTCAGCAAAATAGCTTGCCAGCTATGCAAACAGCATTATTACTCATGATAAGTGTTGTCATTATTTACCAAGAGCTGTAAATTGTGCACGGATTGCAGCTGTCGTTCTAAACCCTGACACTGGGCAACTTCAAAGAACTGATAAGAAAAAGATATAGAGACGACAGAGGAAGCTTATAACAAACATATTTTTATTTTATATAAATATACAATTATATATTATTATATAATGTATTATATACAATATATATTATTTTATTGTGTGTATGGTTTGTGTTATTTGCTGGATTTGTGTTTTGTTTGGTGTTTTGGTTTGGTTTTGTGTTGATTTTTGCTTTGGTTGACTGTTTTGTATTGTTTGGTATTTTGATTTTGTGTTTTTTGTTTTGTTTATTGATCTGGATTAGTTTTCTGTTTTGCTTTTTTTTTGTCTGTGGTTATGGTCCTGATATATCATGCAATATTAAGGTTAGTGCCATATTTAATAATATTTTCTATACTGTATGTTAGCAAATATTTCATCTGGTTGCATTTTCATATTTTCTCAGGTGTTTTTGAAGAAAACTGAGACAAAGACATGACTGAGAACTCCTGAGATATAAAAGAGCAACCATGAAAACTGGGAGAAGTGTTGTCCCGGGCCCTGTGATGGGAGGGGCCCACTTACGGTCCTGTATCGTGTAGCACTACTCACAGGTTGAGAGAAAAAGATGAGAGAGATATGAAGAAGACAAGAGAGAAAGACAGCAATTTAGAGGAAAGAGGAGGTAAAATGCGATAAGGAGCAGCATAATGAATTCTAAAGCATTAGAGAATGGAGAACATCAGCTTTTCACAGCCCTCCTCTCTGTTTCCCAGCGGCCTCATCCTTATCTCCTCATCTCCCCGTTTTTCTCTTTCCTTATCCTCCTGTAGTCACTCCCGGAAACTCAATATGTTTCTCAGCCGACCAATATGACGCAGATGTGACCAGGTGCAAATACAGAGACCATTTGTTACCATTGATTTACAAAACTGTTAGAGCAGACATCACCTTGTATATCTCTATATCTTGTCTGTCTCTTCTCTAACTCTCTCTTGATCGTTCTAAGGCCCTTTTCATGTGACATCTTTCCCCTGCTCTAGTTGGGTCAGTATAAGCAGGAGGAAAAGCTTTGGTTCCACATGCATACACTAGCTGGAAGGAGTTTCTTTGATGGGGCATGAAGCCCAGGGGTCTGCAGCGTTGGACCGCCCTGCTTTATGTGTGTGTGTGTGGTTTGCAGTCCTCAATGACTTGGCTGGATTTCTTCTATTAATACTCTGTTGGTACTGGCACAGTGAGGTGGAATAATACCGTTTCCCTTCACTCTCCCTATCAGCACTGAAGGAATGCTGATTAAGGAAAGAGAACTGAGCCGTAAAGTGGCTTAGCACAATGAAGGGTAGGGTTTTTAGGAACCACCGCCTTTCCTCTGGCTCTACCTGGACGTTTGGACACTTTTTTACATTAATGAAGGGATGTGAGTCAAGGAGTGACTCAGCATAGAGTCAGGCTATTTTAGGGTAATGCGTGACTTCAGCTTCTGATGAGAGATTGGATTTTTAGCCGATCCATGATCCTTATTCATGAAATGGAAGCAGAACAAATTTTGTAAAACCATTAGTAAATCGTAACACCATTTATATGTAAATTGTCCCATTGAAATGAGTGTGAACATTTACATATGAATGGATTTATTAACTATTTTCGGTATAAATTTGTTCTGCATTTGTTTCATGGATAAAGCCAAATGCTTTAATTTTACATGTTGGTTTTGACAAAGCTATCAAATCCATTCAACTGGTCAGTCAAATTCCTGAAGACCAAATCATAGACATGTTTTAACCTTCAGTTTTTAGAAAGCTATTATGTGCATTTATTTACTTACTTACTTACTTATTTGATGCAGTGAAACAGTCAATTAATCAGCCAAATTAAAAGATGTGCATTTATTTTGACCTTCAGGAAAAATTATACATTTTCAAATTCGCATCCGAGAAGCCTCAGAGGGGCTGCAGGAGGGTTCTAGGGGACAGTTTGAGAGATATATATGTGTATATATATATATATATGTATGTGTATATATGTATGTGTGTGTGTGTGTGTGTGTGTGTGTGTGTGTGTGTGTGTGTATGTATGTATGTATGTATATCACTCTAATAGATGGTAGAAAAAAGATGAACTTACAAAGTCGGTATTTTAATTCAATTTGCTTCAACTTTTGTACAGCAACTAAAAAGCCAATTTTTCTTTTTTTTTTTTTTTTTTTTTTTTTTTGCGAACAACACAGTGTCTTTATAATATCACATATTTTCCCACAGAGTATAAATGGGTCTTTATACATGAAAATGTATAGCTGTCTTTATATTTTCGAAGAGGGGGCCCTCACAATTGGATCATTTATGTTTTGGGGTCCTGGCATTAAAAAAGTTGAAAATCCCTGATATAGACAACTAGTATAATGAATTAAAGAAACAAGTATTTTCAAACTTTGATAATCATTTAAACAGTCATGTCTTTTGAAATGTGTTTTTTTTCTAGTCTGCAGTTTGGAGTGGATCAATCACATGGCTGTTATCCCTGGTGGTCCTGAGTGGTCTCTGGAGTGGCCTGGTGGTCTCCTCGTTAGGCCTAGATAACATAAACAGGGTCGGAGGTCGTGTTTATACTGCTGATCCACCTTTGCGCTCATGCCTCATCATCAGAGAGATGGACAGTTTCAGAGGGTGAAGAGCATAAGGTGTCAGCTTTCTTTTTTCCTTCTCTCTACAGATAAAAGACAGGGGTCACGGACCACCAAGCGCAAATTTCCTACTCCTGCCACTTGATACACGGCAACGTCTTTAAGAAAATTCAATGTAGACAGCCCTGAATGGGAGCATTAGCATTTAAATGGCCGAACAATTGAAAAATGCATTAGGATACATAAAAAAAGCCTTGTTCTTGCTTTTGCCCACTTTAAGGATCAGAGAGGCGACGAGAGTGAGAAAGAGATTACTTTTAAAGCTGCTCCTCTGGAAAAGATAACTAGCTGTCTAGGTTTATTTTAACGTGAATGTGTGTGTGATGTTCAGACCAGACACACTTTGTCCTTTCCTTTTGCTTTAATGCTAGTCACACCTTCAGCTCCTGCTGGCTGTGTAAAATCCCAGACAGGAACATTTTGGCTCAGTGCAGATATTTGGGCTGCATTTCCACATTGAAAACATTCGGGATGCGTTTCGAATTGCCTTGCAGTTTTTAAAAATGTGAGTGTCACAATTTCAAGCAGATCAAAACACGTTTGTGTAGAAGTTTAATGCTGATATTATCTTAAGGGATGAGGAATGTTGGTTTAGACATGACAGACTCTGACTATTTATCATTTATGTTAGCACTTTTGCACAGAAAAGCTGTCACATCTGCCAGAGAGTAAAAATGTGAAGTAGAGAGTGTGCAAAATAATGAATAACAGTGAGTGAGTGACATTTTGTGATACTGTGACAACTTTTGGGATGTGCAAAAATAAATATTCTTAAAACTGACTTGTCAGGGAATTGTCTGAATGACTAGTTGGTTTAAGGAAGCCCTGTATGTTTACACATGTTTAGGGCCACCAATTAGAAACTATTTTGTATGTCACACAGTATCTTAAAGAGACAGTTCACCCAAAAATGAAAATTCTCCTATATGGCTTTATTTTTCTTCGGAACACAAGAAAAGAGAAAATATTTAGAAGAATATTTTAACTGTCTTTGAAAATCAGTGGGGCTTAAAACAACATTGGATCCCATTTTATGATTTGTCCCTGTAAAAATTTAAGTCAAGTGCAACATACAGTAAAAAAGCAAAATGTACTGTCGAAGGAGGTGATGTTGTTGCCAGAGATGATGGGGATTAATTTAAGGATGCGGATTAATGGTATTGTCGACTGGTAGTATGCTAAAATATGGCACACTAAAAACCATATCTTAAAAAAACCCTCTAAATTCCTTCAATTTTTCCAAAAATGAAGAAAGAAATATCACTAATCGACTTATCGGTTGTTGAACAACTATCCGAATAGTTGACAATCCTGACCATCCCTCCCTTTAGAGAGATGAAAGGGAATGGGGTGATTCTTATGCCAGAGGCTCTTTTTTATTCAATCTTTAAGCTGACCTGAGAGAAGGAACGAGGGGGCGAGAGAAAGAGAGCTCTGGTTAACTGGCAGGGCCCCAGGCAATGAGTATTCAGAGAAAACTTTGATCTTCTGCATGATGATTCTGACCTCATGGTTTCTTCACCACACTCCATTACAACAACGCACATAGCAAAAGAGACAGACGGCTGTGGTAATTCTTTACTGTGGTCTGTGGTTTAAGGTTTTTTTTTTTCTTTGAGGAAAGGCTACTGTGAAATTAATCAGTCTTAGATTCCCTTTTGCTTTTCTACTGTAGTTTCTGTAGCTTTTTTGCACTTTCATATATTAGTTGCAGTGTTGTTTGTAGCTAACGAATACATGATTTTTCATAACTCTGAACTGAAGCCATTACATCTGAACTTCTTGACAGGTGATTACGTGTTTGAACTGACCAGTGAAACTGACTCCATGGCGGGTTTTGTGCTTAACTGATTTGGAAATCAACTGGAAAAAAGTTTTGACTGGCATGTAAAGCAACCAGCCGCAGTTAGTTTTTATTTTATGTAGCCTACTGTTTAGAAATGTAGCAGCTTTTCAGTGTTGGTCAGAATTATACATCATCTTCAGTTGTGAATTCCATATTTATTCATTAAGTTACAGCTATTTTTTCCCCGTTTTAAATTAATATCAATAAACAGTATTGCACTAATATTACAATTTTTGCCTATACCAACAGATAGACAGATGGATAGATAGATCATGCTTTATTAAATTATGCTCTTTTGATGGTTTATATCTCTTTATGACATTGTTTTTTAAAACATTATTTTATCAGTTTATAATCGATCTGGTTGCTATCAGCTGACAAGTATTATCTGGTTTTCATAGACTGAAAAGCATTATATGGCCATCAGTGCATTTGCTCCACCTTTGATTGAAGAATAAAAACTCGGACGGCTTTAAAATTGCTTTTCCTGCTGTTTCCAAACCTTTAATGTCCCTTAATTAGAGTATTGATCCCCTCTTGGTTTACTTAGATCTGAATCACAGACACCTTCAATATAGTCTTGTTTTGTGGCATTAAAAGCCACTAAAACGCACTCAACAAGGCTGTTCCTTGATAAAGCTGCTGCCAAGAACTTGCCAGTGACAAGTACAAATGTGCCTTCTGTAACAAACTGAGAACTAAAGTTTAGCCGTTCTTTTTAGTGAAGGATTGGGAAAGGAAATGTGAGTATACCTGCGGTGATTCAATCTGAGCGATGCGTGAATGATGCCGAGACAGAGCGAGGGTGTTTACTGGACATAAACGGTCATTTGTATTCAGTTCATGCCCACTTCCATACTGCCCATTTATCATCTTCGCCAAGAGGTGGATGTGCGTGCTTTATTCTGGTAGAACTTTATGCTCACTACTGAGACATTGTGGATTCCTGTGGAGTGTGTGATGATGAGGTTGTGTGTCTGTGTGAGTTTGTGTCCCCCTTTGGTGGTATAAGATTGCTTAAAATCTGTGACGGGCCCCAGAGGAGAGTCAATTCAGTCCAACTCAGTGTGAGGTTGAAACCTCTGTGTTTCTCCAGGGTGGTGGATGTGATCAACAGGGTGGGGAGAGACAGGCTGGTGGAGATGGTGAGAGCCAAGGCTGTGTCTGGGGAATCTGATGTGTCTGTGTACGTGTCAGTATCTAGGGTGTAGGAAGAGGGAGAAGCAGCACTGAAGATTCACTTACACTTACATCCAAAGATCAGATTTAGAGATCTGGCTCAAACATACAGGCGCAGGAAGCCAGACTGCCAGCATGAACCTTTTCTGTTTATCTGCTCTCAGTCAGCAAAGTCAGTTGACACTTGGAACATATTGTTTCTAGTGTGTTGTTCAGGTTCAGTGTGGTCCATACCAGTTATCATCCATTTTCTTAAAATAAAAAAAAGGATCATCATCAAATGATATTGGATTTAATTGCGCGTGCTCATTTCCCCTAGATTTAAATTTAAATTACTTTTCTTGTCATCTAGTGTTCACTTTAATCTTTGGCAAATCTCAATTTAAAATTTTTAAAATCTTGTAAATATTTAAATGCTATACTTAATACATTTGTGATGATTTTTGAAAGTCACTTGTGACATTTAAGCATTTTCAAAAATGTTTTTAAATTTTTAAAATGTTTTATTTTTTACTTTAAATGAAGATTTAATTTTTTAATTGTTTTACTTTTATCAGATTGAGCCAATAACTAACTGTTGTAGCCTTGATATATCATGCAGTAGTATTAATTAATATTAATACAGCCCTGAAATATTTCATTCATTCATTACATTTATTTTTTCCATAACATGAATATAATTGTTGGCATATTGTATTGGCCAGAATTGTATAATTGATTGTCCTTAGTAGTGACGTTGTTAAATGATATTATTTGGAAATAAAGTAGCTTTAACTTAATTAAATATGGCATGAACAATTCCATTCCATTTTCCATTAATTTCCTCTTTGACGTGGGCTTTATCCAGTTTCTGGATGGATTGCACTTGCATCCACATAATGAAATGGCTCCACCACTGCACACACACACACACACACACACACACACACACAAACAATCTGAGAGAAGCTAATGGAGAATATGTTGAAAGAAGGACAGATCATCCGGATGCAAAAGCGACCTGAGTGCTACCAATGCCCCGTCTCAATTCACTTTATCTATTCTCTCAAATTAGGCTCATTATGCTCTTTTTCTCGTTTCCTTTCTCTGTATAATTTTGCACCTATGACCTCAGTGTGTGTTTTATCTTCTATTCTTTCCTCTTTTCACATATCTTCCTTTCCTTTTCTTCTTGTCTTTCCTGTGCTCTCCATTCCCTTCCAAAACACACAAATTTGCTTAGGCTTTGTTTATGCAGAAAATGAAACGGGGTTATTTTTATATTTGATCTTTAGGATGGACATTCCTTACTTATTTTCCAAGTAATGAAACCAAATCTGTTTGTTCAGACAGTGTCATCAATATCCTGTATATCTACATTGATCGTCATAGTAATGACTTCAACGTCAGCTTGACGGTAGAACACATGAGAGTCAGTTGTCATTAACGAAAGCGAGGACAGAAAACTAAATACTTTAGTCTTTATTTGTATACAATCATTTTCAGAATGAAAACCACACCATAATTTTCATAATTTACTTTATATATGAATCGTTCTTTTTAAACAAGGCTATCCCAGGACATCCCAAAATGAGGCTTTGTCAGATTTAGCTAGCTTTGGGGACAAATTTGTCCCTAAACTATAGTTAAATTAACCCTCACGCACACATTGTGGCAGTATTAGAGCAAATTCGCTGAAAACACACTGCTTTACACAAGCTTTGAAAAACTGTTGAATTCAAACATCAGAGACCGCTTTATCTGTACTATTCTCCCAGTCTCCCATTACACACAAATGCACGAAACAAAACGGATTATCCGAAAGTTGCGCCCGACACATATGCAAAAGGGCGACACTAAAGAACCTTCAGAAAGCATGTGCTGCATATTGATTAACATTTGATCCTTTCTGCTTTCATCTTCACTGTTCCCTAGGCTATAATCCAACCCTCCAGACCTGTCTGTCTGCCTGCTTGACCCTCTTACGCTCTTCTTCTCCAAGGGTGAGGATGCATAAGGGCCCAGGTGGCACCGGTTTGCCCAGGTTGATTACTGATCCGCCCCATGTCAGAATATATTAATGGTTTGGAAATAGTGAAACAAAAGCAAAACCAAAGGAACTGTCTTTTGGTATTTCAAATATCACCCTTATGATTATATTATATTATATTATATTATATTATATTATATTATATTATATTATATTATATTATATTATATTATATTATATTATATTATATTATATTATATTATATTATATTAATTGCTAAAGGTTTGGTATAATTAAGTGTGCTGCCTAATATTTGTTGGAAAACCTGATGCATGCTCATAGTTAGATTTTAAAAAATAATACATTTATTTAGCAAGGACACATTTAATGAATCAAAAGTGACAGAAAATGCATTTATAATATTGCAAAAGATTTATATTTCAAATAAATGCTGTTAGTTGAACGTTCTATTCATTATCAATTCATCAATGTCAAATGAACACTGATAATAAGAATTGTTTATAATAATAGAGCACCAAAACATATTAGATTGATTGCTAAAGAATCATGATGTGACACTGAAGACTGGAGTAATGGCTGCTGAAAATTCAGTTTTGCTATCACAGGAATAAATTACTATGCTTTAAAATATATTAAAATAGAACAGTTGTTTTAAATTATAATAATATTTCACAATTAATACTGTTTTTACAGTGTTTTTGATCAAATAAATACAGCCTTGGTAAGCATAAGATACTTCCTTCAAAAACATAAAAAAAATCATAATTATTCCAAACTTATGACCAGCCCAATGACATGAAAATTTCTGGCTCTCCATGGAAATCTTGGCATTGTATGTCATGAACACCTACTGTATCTTGTGCCTTTTGGGAATAACAGAAAAGCGCAATGAGGAACGCTGGGAAGGATGATAAGGGCAGATGGATGATCTTGGCTCAGGGATGAGAGGAGTGAGCTGATAAATCCAATACTGATGTCAGCGGGGGGATGGCTGTGAAAGGTGGAGTGAAAGGAGGAGGAATAGGTGGAGGAGGGGAGGGAATTATGTCTGTAAAAATGCTCCACCAGCACTGGTGGAGGTGCTGGTCTCTGAGCCTCAGGCTGTCAGCAGGGGCTTGGTTGTGATCATCACTGTCATAACTGGCTACAGACTTACTGCTTACTAATGGCAAAGTCATTCTAACCTAGTCTGTGTTTCTTTCACCGTGTGAACAGATTTTTACACTGTGTCCTATTCAAGCATGACATGATAAAGTGATGAGTGATTAGAAGTACTTCCATGTTATCATTCAGTAGTTTGGGGTCAGTTAGATTTTCTTCTTTTTTGAAAGAAATGTACATTGTTATTCAGCAGTTATGCATAAAATTGGTCAAAAGTGACAGAAAAGACTCAAAAAATAAAATAAATAAATGCTGTTCTTTTGAACTTTCCATTAATCCAAAAAGTTGGGGAAAAAAATCACAGTTAGAAGGATAACTGTTTTCAACATTAGTAATAAGAAATGTTTCTTAAGCAGCAAATTAGAATAATTTCTGAAGGATCATATGACCCCGAAGACTGGAGTCAATTCAGCTGTGCCATCACAGGAATATATTTAAAAATATATTAAAATAGGAAATATATGTACTTAATTGTAATAATATTTCACAATATTACTATTTTTACTGTATGTTTGATCAAATATGTAAAAGCAGCCTTTGTGAGCATAAGAGACTTCTTTCAAAAATAAAAAAATAAAAACGCTTGTGTTTTTTAGAACTTCAGTGTTCCAGTGTTCCAAAAGTCTGCAAAAATGCAAGTGCTCGCTTCTATCTCAAATTCTCAGTGGTTTCTGGATCAGAGAATGTTGCTGAAAAAGTCAGTC
Organism: Cyprinus carpio; assembly: GCF_018340385.1. Lineage (NCBI taxonomy): Eukaryota > Metazoa > Chordata > Actinopteri > Cypriniformes > Cyprinidae > Cyprinus > Cyprinus carpio. The sequence continues at coordinate 10,482,015 of NC_056604.1, read as the reverse complement.
TTTTATCAACTCTTGGTTACATGACAGCCGTGATTTTTTTACACACTCTCCTACGTCTACATCCTTGTGACGCACCATCCTCATTTGCAGCGTTATCTGACGTAACATGAGCTGTAGTACGTAAGCGACCTTACAGTGCACTTTTTCTGTCTTCCTGTCTTGCTATCTCCCTCTCTCTCTCTGCTAGGTCATGTTTTATTGGTTTGTCTGCTGAAGGAAGATGCTAGGAATTGTCCCCCGTAACAGTAATAGAATAGTTCTCTCCTGTTCTGCAAAGCAGTTTCCACGGCAACAGCTGGGAGGGGGTAGGTTGGAGGGGGGGGGCTGTATGAAAGCTGCAGTGCCATAGAAAGTATTCATATTGTTATGTCTTGTATCAGCATCGATACAGACACACACATGGTAACCTGTGAAATGAGGCAGCGCAGACGTGACGCAGCTCTGCATCTGTGAATTTATTGCATTCATGATGGATGTTTGTCATCACGATTCACCTGACCCAGCACTCCGAGAGTGAAATGTCTGACACTGTCGGCCGATCTCATTATTATTTCCACCGGTAATAACGATCATCCATCACTCTGTGAGACTTTGATCGCTGCCTCGTAACGAGAGGTGGAACTGGCTGAGAGGAATTCTGTGACATTTCCGTAATCACTCTATGGAATCTTTTATTATCTAGGAACGTCGTCTCGACTCGACTGCACGGTCCATTTCACCAACATATGAGATTTTCTATCAGTCAACTTTTCCTGTTATTGATCCTGTGCAGATTACTGCCAAAAGTCTCAATCAAACGCCTCATTTCTAACCGTTCCTTCCCTCCACGCTTGAACTGTCTGTGAACGAGCTACATTTATAAACAACAAACAGTATGTCCCACACCAACTTCAACAGCACAGCAGACTGGTATTTCTTTCCAGTACACTGACATAGTATCTCGTAGTGTATGTGTGTGTAATTCAATCCACGGCACTCTACCTACGGGAGATTAGGGTTGCAGTGGATTGAGGGGGGCGGAGGGGCTATATTTAGCTGACCTGGGTGCCCGTGAACATGGGGTGGTGGACAGGGAGACAGGTGCAGACCTGCCATTATGGAAGAACAGAAAGCCCCCATGGGCACAGAACAGAGCTCTAGTTGACAAAAATAAACCTCTCTCCTTCTGTCTGTGTCTGTGTGTATACAGTGTATGTATGTATATATACATATACAAGTTATTAATGCCTGATTAACAGACATCACAGCTGGTGGGTTTTTAGGTTATTTGGCTGCTATTACTTTAAGAGCCGCCACTGCTGAACATGACACGGATCTGACACGCATGCTCATAGTTTCATTCACACTTTAATATGAAGTGGACTGCACGTCTGAAAAGTCTTCTGTTTGATGTAGTCATAAAGACGTTCTGCATTTAAATAAACTCATTGTCAAGAAATAAAAGGACAGAAGCAGCATGGGATGTGAATGGGGTGGACAGCCCTAGCTCCGCCCCTGAGATAACTGCATTAAATGTTTTTAATGCCGTTAAATTCTAAAAAAAAACGCCTGCGTCAATGTGCTAATTTACGATATACATTTATTATTAATATGTACATGTGTGTGAGTGTACATACAGAGAGCAATAAGGAGGAACTAACTGTTGAGTACAGTAACTGTATAATTTTCCATTTTTGAAAACAGTACAACTGTATGGTTTCCCCTCATTTAATATAAATGAAAGTGAGTGCGCCTCTGTTCATAGTTAGAATTTGTAGCCTACCAAATCAAACAACCTTTTCTATTTGTTTGTATTCTCCTGGGCCCACTGTGGCCTGGTTGTACAGTGTGCTTACAGAAAAGGGCCGATAATGGAAAGAACGAGGGAGAGCTTGAGAGAGAGAAAGCTATACATAAAAAACCTGTCCCTCAATTATCAGAACCTCTAAACAAATCCCCATTCCTTTCCCTGGCCCTTCGTATATCCACACACACACATACTCGGGCTTTCAGCATTACAGACATTAGCTCGCCTGTGCTTTTGAAAGCTGAGTGACACTAACTATAGGCTGTGCCTTTCACTGCAGGTCTGGTTGTTTAAGAGTGGAACAGACAGCTTGTCACCAGGTCGTCATAGTGACAGCGACCTCACCGCCACTAACTGGTGGCCTGCTAGTGTGTATGTGTGTGTGACTGACCGCGCAAGAGGCCCACTCTCCGTCTTGGTGCCTGTGTGCTGAGAAAGCAGAAATGTCCTGATTACTCTAACACGTTTGGCCTTTTAATAAAGCACACCACTAATATCGTCTTTCAGATGCTTTTAAAAGTCGTTTGGAAACACTGTTTGGATCTCACACAAAAAAAGGCCACAGTTTTAAATTTGCAGCTTTCGGTTCATAATTCTTGCGTGCATCCCTGCTGTGCTGGCGAAGATCACCGGGTGACTAATGGTCACAGTCAAAATACAACCTGCACAACTCTATTACAGAGCAAATTCATCACGGTTTGTAGCAATAGAACATTTGTTTTTTGCTGGGTGAAGGCTGTAGGTGGGGAGTTAAAGGGATATGGTTCACCCAAAAATCTAATCACTCATTTAATAACTGTTGTTCTGAACCCATATGACCTTTTTTTTTTTTTTTTTTCTGTGGATCACAAAATAATGTTTCTGCAGCTTTTTTTCCATAAAGACAAACTAAAGTATCTGTCAGATCTCATTCGCTCAAACTCAAACCAAAATTGTTGGGCCTCTTTGCCATTTTAACTTGACTTTTAATAGATGAATGTGAATGACATTTGAAAGCCAAGGATGATGATTTTCAGTGAAAACCGATTTGACATTCAGCTGTTCCGGCTGCACAAAGTAAAAAGCCTGTTCATTTTCTCCATAGCAAATTGATTTTTAACTTACAGCTTCTAAACTTTTAAAGACCGATCTACTTTGAGCTCTGTGTTTTTCAAACAGCATTATTTGCTTCTGTTGAAGCCATCAGTCTGCATTTCAACTATTTTTTTTTTTTTTTAATTATGGAATTTTGTTGCTGTCTTTCACTACATTTTCACTTACTGCATATATTTGTGAATATTGCTGAATATGTGAATTTTTTTATATATATTTTTTTTTTCACGATACTTGTTATTCCATACTCTCTAAGAAAATCTGTAAAAATTCAGGCCCAATACTGTCAATATGAAGGAATTTCTGTATTTATTGTTACAGGTGTTTTACCTGTATTTACAGTTTTTTCTGGAAGGAATAAGTAAATTAGTTATGGTTCCAAAGTGGTTTCTAAGTGTTTTGCAAAGTGCTGTAATTATTCTGCCTAATATCTCCTTCAGTGTTCCATGGAAGTCATCCAGGTTTGTGATGACATGAGTGATGAAATTAAGACTATCCCTTTAATGCAAAAACATATATTGTCATTCTAGTGGTTGATTTTATAGACCCCTCCCCCTCCTTACAAAAAATAGTCATGTGCACAGACTTACATTCAATCAAACCCAAACAGGTCCCTCTGGGAAGCCACCATATGAAGCATTAGTGTGTAATTTGAGATTATGAGGTGTACCGGAGGTTTAGCGATTTTATCGGAGGCTCCATTTCAGCCATGGAGCCAAGGTCAGATTTGCAGCGAGGGGACGGGGAAGAGGGGGAGTGCTGGTGCATGATGGGAAGGGGCCCATTGGGGCCTGTGTGTGCATATGATATGGGTGAAAAGAGCTTGAGGCGGAGAAATGAGGAGATTGAAGGCGGAGATTGCACATATCATGGATGGAGAGAGCACTACGGGCTAAAGGAGAGAAAGAGGAGGTCACCGGCAGAGGAAAGCAGGGAGAGAGGGAAAGTTTGGAAGGGTTATTATCTCAGGATGCGATGAGAGATTGGAGAAGTGATCATTTGGCACGTAGGCTGGTCGGGCTGAAGCACAGGCCAATTTAATCTATGATAGATTCTCCTCTGCTCACCCGCAGCAAGAGGAGAGTGATGTCGCACGAGTCAAGAATAGAAAAGAATTGTAGTGAGAGGATAGAAATCACAGCTGATTCCTTTAACTTTACACTACATGATTATGGTAAGTGGGTCCTATTTTACAGCCTAAACCTCTGTCAAGCATTACAAATCGCTCAGGATTTGTTTAAAACTCCCAGACTTTTAAGTGATTGGTATGAAAGCCCTGAAATTCCCCTCTGAGACATAAGTATGCACATTCCAAAAGGAAATCTGAAGTGCACTCAAGTATCGGTACAAACTAGCATCCCTCTGTGTACAAACTACTTCGAGTGTTGACAGAGATACGCTGAGGTAATAGAGTTTCAAATCCTTCCGTCTATATTAGAGCGAGACGAGAATGAAAGCAGAGATAAATGCTTATCCGAGAACTTCTCTTTTTTTTTCTTTCATGCATTGTAAATTTTTTACAGAGATATGAGTCTACCTGGTTGTTTCTGTAACCATACATGTCCAGTGGCACAGAGTGAGTGGAGTGGAGCTGAGCGGATGTTTTCTTTGCGCTCTCTTAGGGAGGCAAGTTGTTGATTCGTGTCGGGGATTGTTGATTGACAGCAGAGCAGAGAGCATTAAAAAAAGTTGAGAAAAACCTTATGCAAATCATAGTAAGGTAGCCTAAATGAGCCAGTATAGTTTATATATAATTATATAATTATATATTTTTATTAAATTATTATATTTATTTATCAATGTTTTTTTGTTCAGTTATAATTGGTAAATGTTTATATTATATATTTTTTATATAATTGTGTAGCCTATTTTATGTACTTAATGTATTTTCTAGACATTTTTATTTTTGCATTAAATTTTCTTTACATTTTTACTTAATGATATTATTGTTGTTAATAATAATAATAATGTATTTTTGTATTTTGTAGAAATGTTTATATTTTGGGCATCTTACAATTTTCTTTTTTGTTTAGTGCAGTTGTTATTGGTAAGTTTCTATTTTTATATTTCCTAGAAATATTTGTATTTTTGTAATGCATTTTAAAAGTTTTCATTTTTGACCAGTACATTTCTAATTTAACTATTTTTAATTTAAGTATTTTTATATATATATTTTTCATTAAATTTTTTTGTTCAGTAGAACTGTAATTGATCAACTTTTATTACAGTATTTGTTATATTTTAAAAAAATACATTTATTATTTTACAATATTTTGCTTATGTTTTAGATGTCAAATGCAATTTTAAGTTTATTTATTTATTTATTTTTATTGTGGCTAGATTGTATAGATTGTTTTCTGTATTAGTGGATGCATACAGTGTCGTATTTTTGGCTAGATGCTGGTGTGAGTCTTGGTTTTGCCTACACACCTCATTCACATCTGATCTGCGGCACGACTACAGCACTCACACTGCCACGCATCATGTCTGAATCTGAGAGAGACACATACCGGCTCCTCACATTAATCTATTCACTCAGAGAAAGACAGAGAGAGAAAGAAACAGAACAGCCCATTTATCTGCACGTTCCACAGAGTCACCGTCCTCCTCTCCATCTGTCATTTAGAGGTGGAAAGGGTTGCCTTTGAGCATCTCACATGCCTGATACTCGTGGGTGTGTGATACAGAGCTGAACACCATCCCTGATGTTTTATTCCCTTTAATTAGACTCATGCTCTTCCAGTACTCCCTCATCGAATGAAAGTTTAAGCAGAGCTTTAGTGCTTTTCCGCCACAGATGCTTTCCAGATGGGTTGTATGGATTGTGGTGAAAGTTACTAGTCTTCATTATCATCATCATCTTCATGCTCATCATTAATGTTACCATCCTCTTCGTGAATTTCAACTCCTTATTGAGTCATCCGTATTGAATAGGAACATTACTAGCATTATAATTAGCAGTCGACAGCTCATGAATATTTAATTAAAGCTGGTTCTCTGAGCCAGTGAGTGGGCCTTGCGTTCAATGCCTCATTCATTAAACATCAGAGTTTCTCAAGCCTTTTGATTAAAGATAAAGAGGAAATATAATGATCAATAGAAAACCCTCTCAAATGAGAGGAAGAGCAGTATGGAAGAATTTGCGGAGCCTTTCATTGGTTACAGTGTGCGTTTCACAGCTGATTTTACTGGCATTATGGGAGTTGTTGGGGTCAGAGGTCAGGTGAGTGTCAATCAAAGAAGGTATAAAATACCTGTGGAAAGCTATCCCATTGATCTCAATGGCAGTAACTTAGCCTTTGAATGGCCATCAGTGGAGAAAGACTAACTAGAACATGTTAATTAACTTCCTATTGAGTGCGTTCCACAGTGTCTATTTTTAAACCTGTCCCCCAAAGGTGATGTCAGTCACGCTAACCCTACTAACTAGCGCTAACTAACTCCGTCATGCTGAAAAAGGGCCTCCAGATACCTCCCTAAATCCAAGCTATGGTCCTTGACGTTGGGCTTCGCCCTGAGCTATAAACGCAGCTCTGTTTGATTCACAAATCCCAGTGACTCGCTGACAGATGGGAAAGTATTTACTCCTCTTTGCCTGTGTTTAAATATTCCGGGCACGGTAAGCGCAGAGCTAGTGTTAAACATTAATCAGATTTATTCAAATGCCATTTGTAATTATCATGATCTCTGATTAGACTTGTAAATTATGTCTCTGAGACCAGGATGGAGCTAGACTTCAGGCTTTGGAGTTTGGCTGTGAGTGGGATTATTCTTATGGATTATGGAAAAGATGAGGGGAGAAGAGTGAAAAGGAAGGGTAAGATAAGTAGGCTAAGGAGATGTGTGTGCGTGTAGGTGAAGGGATGAGATAATAGAGGGAGAAAAGCTTTTACCATTAGCCAAGCACAGCAGAATGTGCCCTCAAGTACCTAAGATCCACAGAACAAACAAACCACATTTCCTTGTACTTACAGTGATTTGCATCGTTACAAAGAATATAAATCCTTGCACTTGGTGTGTATATGACAAAAAGGATGTGGTAAAGGTGGTATCAGATGCTAATGCAATGGTACTATGGGATATTTGGTTGCCTTAGTGTTCCATAGTTTTTGCATGGTACCGTAAGGTATTTTATAGAAAAATGTGATAGTGCCATATAGGATTGGGAGCTGAGAACTATTTCCTTATTTTTTGTGTTGAATAACTTTAAATACTGGATAACGTTCAGTTTCATTAACTGCTGATGTGGATTGAACACCGTAGTCACATACTTTTTCCTGCACTATTTATGCATGCTTCTGAATCTACGGTCCAAAAGTGATCAGTGCATTGCAGATCAGTGCATCAAAAGAATGACTGTTATTAGTCTTTTATGAGTTTTCTGGATCCTTTTTGTAAATCAAAAACAGAGCACAATCAATATGGTCTTCTTCTCAAACAAATAACTTTTAGGAACTGGTTCCCATTTATGAATCAAAAACACATAGCTCAATCAGTGTAGTCTGATTCACCAAATGAATCAGTAACACAACCAATGTAGTCAGATTCCAATAATAAATGACTCTTATGAGTCAGTTTTTTTTTAGTGTATAAAAAAACACAGGTTACATAAAGTTGTACTTGAGGGGTGTGAGATGTAATAAATAATAAAAAAAGACAACATGAGAGGGAGTAAATTATGACAGAATAGACTTTTTATGCCCTTTAAATGTATTGTTGAAATTATGTCATCATTTTGGCAATGGCATGGTATTTTTTTTATATTTCTTCCTCATAAGTACTGAGAGAAATCTATTTCAAGAATGTTCTCATCTATAGTATCATGGTGCTTTTTTCTAAGGGAACCATGCTCTACAATCTGTGAATTCTTGGTTTTTCCATTAACCAGTGTTCTATGATCTCTCTGCCCTCATCATTTCAGACACTGACACAAGGACTGATTACAGTCAAAAGGCCAAATCATCCCACACAGCCTTCATTAGCGTGAACCTCTTCTCAGAGCGAGGTATCTTCCTTACACTGCCTTTTTTCCCCCTCCACTGTGGCTGGTCTTCATCTCTTATATCATCTAAACAGTGTTGCTGAGGAGGACGGTGTGAGAAAGTGTTGAGTCAGGACAAATGATTTGTCATATTTAGCAGCAGAGATGAAGAGGCTGGCACTCTGTGAAGAATGTGGAGAATGTTATGGATCTCTGGGGTTTCCAGCTGAGCTGATCAGGGGCTGACAGGATTTTCTATGACTGAGTCCCAGTTTTTCCGAGCATCTGAGGAGCAATAAAGGGGAGAAACATTAAAGAAGTTACGGAGAGAGCTGGTTTCTGTGAATAAGCACTTAAGAGGAATGACTACAGACAGCTTTCAGATCTCACCAAGGGTGTAGTTTTGGGTTTGAAAGTTGATACAGACATATTACTGTATATGCAAAGATGCTCTTTGATTGTACCAGGGTTGAATTGTTTATTTTAATTTCGCACTCCTTTGGCCTTTTTTTTGTTTCTTTTAAGCATATTTATGATTACATAATATTTATGAATATTATTATGCTTAAAGGTCTTGTCATGTGGTTGGAAAGGCTGTGTGTCTATTAGGGGTCGACCGATATGTGTGTTTTCAGGGCCAATGGCGATACCGATTATTACAGATCAAGTAGACTATAACCTCTATTTTGAACAGAGATATATATGTCTGGTGTAAAAATGAAAATTAATGTCAAAATTAAGAAAAACAAGGGCTCTGTCAAAAACTTTTTAAAATAGTTTTAAATAATTTTATCGGCAAATCGGTTTTGAAAATGACTGATACCGATAACCATAAAAAAGCTTAATATCGGCACCAATAATCGGTTGACCCCTAGTGTATATTTATATATAACAAACTCACATTAAAGTTTTTTTATTTAAATGAAAGTTAATAAATTAAAAATATATATATAATCACACTGCAGTTGTTTTATGCTCTTTAATAATTAAGCATCTGCAAACGTTTCTATCAAAATTGTTAAAATTCATCCTTTATGATATAATTGCCACCCTATACTGCCAAGAACAAACAGAAAAACAAACACTTGATGCTGGCTCATCCTAATTAGCTTATTTAGAAGCTGTGTACTTGCGGCAGCTAACTTTATCAAAAGCGTCTCCTGCCTCATTGATAGCTCTCATCCAGCCAGACTGATGTTTTCATCAACGAGCCAGCAGTAAATGGCACAATTAATGTATGTGAGGAAGCACAGCCTCTTTGTTAGCCTGAGCATCTTTTAGATTAGTCTAGACTAAAGTATATTTAGCCCCACGTGATAAAACCTCTGCGACCTCAAAGAACTGGATCATCTTGATGGGACCATGATATTTGCTTGCTTTAGCTCAGATGGTGGCAAATTGAGTCAGTGTGTTTTGAAACAGACTGGAGGGTTATTGTTCATTGTCCTCTACAAGATTCAACATGAAAATCTTGTGTCGTAAATACACTGATAAGAATGGTGGGGGATCTCCTGTTGCCATAGCACCCAGTAGCAGTGTGGATGCCTTAAGCTTGACGCAAAGACAGAGAGAGATGGGAAAAACTCAGTTTCACAGTTAGTTACGTAGCTAGTGCATATGCTGCCTTGGCTCTGTCAACAGAGGCTGTGAGTCTGAGCGAGGGAGTCATTCACTGGTCATGACCTGTCTTCTGGAATGTCAGTTGATGAAAAGTTTAGAACAACATGATTTTGCCAGGTAGGACGTGTGCCTGATCAACAACCTTGTTGTTCCTGCAACATTTTAGGGTTTGAGAGCTGGAGTTGTGCCTTGAGCAGCGTTTTCATCAACATAGTGTTTCCTTCTGATTTTAGGAATGGGTAATGGATACAATTAAGGTTTGGCTAATCTTCCCGGGCCGTCAAAGGATGTCGATCCAGGAACATTTCCAACTATGCTAAATCACGTTGAAGACCCTGTGAAGTCAAAATTCTTTGTTGATCTTTTGTGGCTTTTAGTTCAATTCTGTTAGTAATGAGACCATCTAAATTCTAGTGTACTCCTAAATGTTGACTACATTTACAATTAGCAGATATATGCATTAAAAATTTAAGGAAAACTGAGCAAAAATATTGACAACTTATCCACCACAACTTGTATGATTTTTGTTCAGTTAAAAGTTTTACAGTGATTTAAATATTTTTGATCTGAAGGCCCTCTCTTTTCCAACACAATATTCAAAGGCCCCTCATAACATATTTCCTCTGAAAACAAGCAACAATGTCAGCAATGTCAACAATAATTACAGCAGAAATACCAAACTTTTTTATATTGAAAAACTGGGAGTGTTAATATTCAGTTAATTAAATACAATTAATTTATGACCCTACAAGATGCTAAAAACTTTAGTTAATATCCTAATATTATAATGTTACATTAAATATAATATTTATAATATATACTATTTATGTATAAATTATATAAATATTATGCATTTATATTATAAATAAATGAATATAAATAAAATTTTATATATATATATATATATATATATATATATATATATATATATATATATATATATATATATATATATATAGTATATATTTATATTATAAATAAATGAATATAAATAAAATTTTATTAGCTAGTAGCAAATCATGTGTATGGCTTTGATTAAAAACTAAAGTCTATTTATTAGCTAGTAGCAAATCATGTGTATGGCTTTGATTAAAAACTAAAGTCTATTTACTATTTAACAAAAAAAAAAAGAGAAATACGTTTTGATATGTCCTATCCAATCAAGTCTGTAGGAAATATTTCAACACAAGAAAGATTTCATGATGTCCTCATGCTGTCAGTTTTACATCAGCAATACTGGTTTCAGTTTCAGTTTCAAATTTATTCCAGGAATACATGGCCTCCTTTCCCATAGTTCCACAAAATCATAATGACATGGCAGATAGTCTTTTCTTCATTCCATGACATATATACATGCCAATCTCCATGCATACCCCGAATCAAAAACACTTGACACATCAATACAAACTTCACCAGTAAGTATTTCTTACGCAAATCCTCATACAAAAAGCAATAATACAAAAAATGCTTCTCATCTTCTGTCACAGAAATAATTGATGCTAACTTACAATAACTACAGATTCTCTCTGCCATTGGTGTATTACTCCATCTGCCTGTTTCTATAGCAAGATGATGGCTTGAACATCTAAAAAGGAACAATGATCATACCAGATGCATGTTATACACAGACGCAATGTAGCTTTCTTGTATTAATGAAGACTTGCAGTGTGAATATATATTTAACTTATTATTTTCCAAAACTGATGTATACCATGCCTCATGTGCTTTTTCTTTCAATCACTGGTTAATAATAGCTTTAAATGTTCTTATATCACCTACACTTTGAGCCTCCCAGGCACTAGAAAAACCATAATAATACAGCAGAACTCTAATACAAGTAACCCATATTTTTCTACCTACTTCATCTAATTGAAAAGCATATTATAACATTTTCTTGGATGATGATGATTAGACATAGACACTAATTTTATCCAATACATGATACATCCTTTCATATAAGAAGTGGACAATACAAATCTTGTATCTGCTATATTAGCCATATCATCAGCATATAACAGAGTCTGTACTTCTGTGATACTTTCAGACTGATTACCTTTACAGTTTTTCTTCAACATTGTTATGTATTAATTTAAGAAAAGAACAAACAAAAGTGGACTCACCATGCAGCCCTGTCTTACACCAGTGGTGCAGCCGAAATAATAGACAGCGACCACATGTATTAACAACTGTATCTTTTGATTTTCTATACCCTTCAAAATTATCAGTAGCATAATAACTACCACATGCTATATATTCAGAATCATCACACTTAATGTAATCACATTCATTACCAGTTCTAGGATTAAAGTCCCCTGCAATGATTAACTTTACATCTTCTCCTACTTGATCTAACACATTTAGAATTTCATTTTCCAAAGAACTAATACCATTTTTCTCTTCTCTATCTCTAAATGAACTACAGTAGATCCCTCAGGGAAGCTATAAGTAAACGTAAGAACGATGTTATCATCAAATAGTCCACTCTTTTTGTTGGAATATAAAAATAATGCAGTCAGCTGCTTGTTCACAGATCAGAGAAAAATATTTCACAATAGAATCATGTACATGCACACAGATACCTCCAATATTACGACCAAAATTTGACACACGAGACAATGTCAAAATTTATGCACGAGACAAAACATGTGTAATCAGCCACTAAATGACAAAAATCAGTCTCATCTTGTGACCAAACTTCACTCAAACAAATAATAGAGTTCCCCACAAGGTGTCCAATAACTCACTATTGTTGACTTTAGTCTTTAACTCTTGAACATTCCATGCAAATATAGTGAGTTCATTTGGGCAGAGGCCATCGTCCTATCTTAAACGAGTGTCAGATGTTCCTTCATTGTTCAATCCAATTTCAACCACAGACTCAGATTCTGTGTCATGATTAAAAACTCTACCATCCACAAATAATTTATCAAAGCAACAATTTATCAAAGTGACATCACCATATATCTAAAATCCTCCAACACGATAATCAGAATAGTTAACCAGCTTTCTCTGTATCTCATGCACCCGAGAGCTAAAGTCCTCCCACACCCTAATTCGGCCATTTATTCCATCATCTTCATTGTTAGTTCGTTCACACCATTCCCATCCTTCCACCTGTAGAAACAGATCACCACCGGCCTCACTCTTCCATGTGATTTCTTTCGAACATGGTATGCGCTTCCCATGTTTCTCGATCAGACTCCGGGATACCATAAAAGATGAGATTATACCATCCATTCTGATTTTCCATGCGCATGCCTTTCCCGAAGTTCAGCTTTTTCATGCTCAAGTCTCTCAACTGTCTCCACACAGTTTAACAAGTTCTTTTAAGTCCATAACCTGTTGCTCCAAACAGTGTTTTTTTTTTTTCTCCAGCCTGAACATCATGTCTGAAATGCCACGCTTGCCTCTCGTCTGATTGTACATGTACCAGCAGTGCGCAGCACCTGCCGCATTAAATTACATTATATTTGCCCCATATTGTCATTAATATACATACTGACTTCAACTCGGACCACTAAATAAATAGACTGCTATTGTTATGTAAGTATGAGGGTTAGATTATTTAGTGTAAAGGTCATTTCAAGAGTAATAAACAAAGTGATAGAAAATATTTATTTTCATGCATTTTAAATGTTTAAAAATGTGGAAACCACTCATTGCATCACACCATCTCCTGACTGCATTATCATTTGTAAAATAGGGGCTTTATGGAGTTTGTGTATACATGGTTATAGGTATAACAGTTTATATTTCATTAATTTAGGGAAATGAACAAGCGTCTTAGCCCTCAAGGGACTATTTGGCCAACCTGTTTATTCCTGCTTGAAAAGCAAAATGTTATTGATAGTGTAAAAAACATCAACTTTGAAGCACATGCTGATTGATGGACTAGCATTACTCAACATTACTTACTATCTTCCACCAACACTACATTCAATGAAGGTAAAATAGTAAAAAACATAATAATAGTTAATTTAAATGGAATCAGAACTGGAAAATTTGTATACCGTAATATATATGTTGAATATTTGACATTGCCAACCTTTAAATTAAGTTGACAGTAAGTAATAAACAGTATTGAGCACTGAGTAGTTGAGTATTGTGCGTTTTTCCTTACCACTATTTTTTTTAATTGTTGTTTAATGATTTTAATGGAACCGGAATCGGAACCGGAACGTTAGGCGGAACCGGAACCGGAAAATTTCTAACGATTCCCAACCCTATCGCTCACTAAGATTAAGAGAAGGCAAACAGCTACCACTAGCCACAGTCCACCAGCAAGCACACCACTATGAAGAATAATTGTGGCCAGTTTAAACTTTTCTTTAAATGCTGAATGGGAATATCGGCCTATTCTCTGAGTCCATTGTTCAATGGTGATCCCCATGATACCGGAAGTACTTTCATTCAACCACAATGGAACTACAATCATTCAACTTTCATTCAATACAAGTTTCCTTACTGTATGAATTAATTTTACAGACTGATAATTTTAGTCCTTATAAACCATTATTTTAATTACATAACTGCAAATTTATGCTTCCCATTAGCTATAAAACAAAGGCCATTAACTCGCATTTGATGCCAAACCTCTTCTTTGCTCCTGCTTTTTGTGTTTGTACAGAGAGAGCAAGAGGGAAAGATAAACTTGAGGCTAATGAAGGTTTGTAGAAGCCTGTCCTTATCTTGTCGTGAGCAAAATTGTTTCTGTGTGAGAGCGGGAGAAAGGCAGCATTACAACCCACTGTCCAGTTCATCGAGCCCTCCATTTATCTTTCGTGTTCCCTGTTATTTGCTTTTTATCTCCCTGTCGTCTTATTCTACCTCCAAAAAATCATTTATGACCTCCTCAACTCTTTCCCTCTCTAAAGGGTGCTGCGTCTTCCTCTCATGTTAACGCTGTCTGGGTTTGAAAGGAGTCCATTATTTGCTCCCTGTTGTCCACCGTGGAGGCCTTCAGATAGCAGGCAATTTAGTAACAGTGCTCTTAAACCCCACACAAACACAACCAGATCTGCATGGCTCTGGCTCTGCCAATTACCAGAGTACATTTCAGAGAGGACGACATGGAATATAAACAAACGGGAGAGATATTCACGTCTTTTATTGGATTGCCCCCCCCAACACATTGATTCATTTTTGTGGCTATGGTTGGGTTTTCCTCTTAGCCCCTGGCCACAGGGATGAACCTATCCAAAATGTCAATATACATGCGTGTGAGCTTGTTTGATCGATTGTGCTTACTAGGTCTTGCACAAAGCTTCAGGTTTAATTGGCATGAATGCGAAACATGCCTTCCATTGCCATATAAACTGGTGTCACTGGGGCTGTTTTTAAGGAAGACAACCATAAAATGCTTTCAGTCGCTCTGTACCTGTGTTTATCGAGCGACTTGAGTGTTTGTTTTTGTTTCTGACACTTGGGTGAGTGCAGTCCTATTTCCGCATTCCAAACATAACAAACGGTTACAAAGCAGTGCTGTAACAGTTTAGGGTGGGAATCATTAGGAATTGACATGACTATTTTCAACTAGTCATGATGTGTGGTTTTGATTCACCAAATAAAGAAATTGCTCATAAGAATCATTTGTTCAAATTCAAAATCGCACTGCTATTATGAGTACACGTTGTTATGAGTATGGGTCTGATACACTGAAAAGCAATGGTTATAAGAGCAATTTGTTCAGGAATCATACAGTACTATAATCATAATATTTTATGGTTTTGTTTTCACTTAAAAGGCCTGGGTTATATGATTTGGGAAAAGAACCACACTATTCATTCTGCATGGTTTCACTAAAAAACATTTCATTAGAATCATTTATTTGTAAATCAGACTGTAGTGTGTTTTTTTTTTCGTTTTTTTTTCACAAACTGACTCATCGCAGTAGCTTGTTCGTGAATCACACCGTACTGTTGGCTGTGTTTTGTGCTGTAGGTTTAGAAGTGGATCCATCCATCCATTCATCAGTGATGAGAGAGTGAATCAAATGTGCCTTTTTTGAACGGCATGTAATTAAATACTATTCAATACCCCTGAGTGAGTTCCCACACACATTGATGACACATACTGTATCCTTTTACAGTAAAACACGTCGACTTCTTCATATATGGGTAGGAAACTACCTAATGTGGCTTTACTAGCGATTTCTGAGTAAGTCTGCTGTTTCCAGCCCACCTCCATACCTCTGTCGAGCATATCATGTTGGACACGCTTGGTTTGAGACATTAGGATGTTATGTTTCCCTTCAGTGACCTCACACTCTTCAAGGCTATTGACAATGTTTTTCCACAATGTTCTTGAACAAGACCACAAAAGAGCCAGTCGGGGGGAATGCAAGCCATGACACACTTCGAGGTAAAAGGCTTTATTGATTGTAAACCATTCTCATACAAGTTGTGCACATGAACTAAAGCAGGGCCCGCATTACGCAGGGTTCAATGTGGATGCTCAAGGCCAACATATGAATGATGGAGGAGCAAAACCGACTCACAATTTAAACAAAAAATATCTTACTTTCTGCTCTGCTTTTCAGACACTGTCAGAGATTTTATGGGTGTGTGGAATGATTCAGCTGGGAGCAAGTAAACACCAGATATTGTGAAGCAAAAGAAAAGGTCACCAGGGTCAAGGCTACATATCTCTCCATCTCAGACTGCATTCGATAGTGTATTTATCTGTGCGCCAATGCTGCATTTCAGGCCTCCAGACGTGCACACACATCCATGTCATCGCCTTTAGGGCTTTTAATGGGCTCTAGGCTTTCATTCTTTCAGCGTAATGGTTTCACACTCTGTTAATCCCTCTCTTCTCTTTTTCTTTGCCCATTCTCTCCTTCTTTGTCCTCCTGCACTTTATATTTTCACGAATGCAGGAAATTTTCACCCCTATTTGCTTGCCACCCCATGTTGTTTTTGTCTTGCCATAATTTTTGTTGCCTTCTGTCCCTTTCCCTCTCTCTCTCTCTATCTCTTTCTGCTTCTTTTCATCAGTGTTTTATTTTTCTCTCTCTCTGAATGGCTTTGGTTGCTCCATCAGTCTCTGCCTCTTTTATGACTAAATCTGTCCCTCATTTCTCATCTCCTTAGCAACCGACTCAGTAAACATCTAACCTTATTTCATCCATCTTTCCTTCTTTTCATTTGCAGTCCCCCACCCCTTCGATGGATCTGATTCAAAAGAAAGGCCGGTACGGATCAATCGAAAACAATACAAACGTGAACTCTCAAAGTGCTTATACACACGCACATACACCCTTCACATTTGATATGCTTTCAGGATGCTGTACGCACACCCTCCACAGAAATCCCTCTCTACAGTGTTTCCATAAACAGAGGGCTGCACAGACAGGCTGTCTGAGGTCTGATAAGGAGTCGTGAGAGAGGACACTGATGGGGAGTGAAAGAGAGGAGGAAGTTTTCCCATGTTCAGCTAAAACGACAATGCGCAACCTCCACCCTGTCATAAACAAGCCACGTTGAGATGGCAAGGAGAAAGCAATGTAGAGGTGTTTGCAATGAATTCATACCCTGCTCAAAGTCCAGCATGATTTTTTTTACTGGCTAAATGGTGTTCTTCGGGTGCTGGTTAGATTAACTTACCTGAAAGTGATCATTTTAGCATTTACTCACCCTTACGTCATTCCAAAGATTATTCTGGTGAATTGTACTGGTCTGTATGGCTGCAGTGAATTGATGTTGGCATGGAACTTTTGAGCTTTGGTACTGGTAGCTTGTATTTTTTTCTTTTTTTATTCTTTGTAGTCTATTTTTTTCATTTGTTGATGATAATTATATATAATTGTACATGCTTATTCCACCTAATTTTATGTTTAGATTAGATTAACTTTTTCATGTAATGTTCACTTAAAGTTAATCCTTAAAACGCTAATTTAATAACACTAACCTTATAGAATTAATAAATGTAAGCTTTAGCAAATCTCAAAATTAATATTTTAATTTGTAATGATGTGATGCCTAAATTCACTTCACTGGTTCAGGTCAGTGTCGTTATTGTTAACCAAAAAAAATTGGTAATTGAAAAAATAAAAAAAAATTAGATGAAAAATGTAATAAATAAATAAATTAGAAGTGTCTTGGCAACTAACTGAAATAAGTTGTTATTAACTTAAAGGGTTAGTTCAGCCAAAAATGAAAATTATGTCATTAATGACACACCCGCATGTTGTTCCAAACCCGTAAGACCTCCGTTCATCTTCGGAACACAGTTTAAGATATTTTAGATTTAGTCTGAGAGCTTTCTGTCCCTCCGTTGAAAATGTATGTACGGTATACTGTCCACGTCCAGAAAGGTAATAAAAACATCATCAAATTAGTCCATGTGACATCAGAGGGTCAGTTAGAATTTATTGAAGCATCGAAAATACATTTTGCTCCAAAAATAACAAAAATTACGACTTTATTCAGCATTGTCTTCTCTTCCGGGTCTGTTGTGAACGGGACTGCTGTGACTGGTGACGTACGACGCTGGTGACGTGTTCTCTGGTGTGCCCAATAACAAAGAAAACACGTCAGCAGCGTCACTGCAGTGTTGTGAACGCGCTCACAACAGACCCGGAAGAGAAGAAAATGCTTAATATATTTTTGTTATTTTTGGAACAAAATGTATTTTCGATGCTTCAATAAATTCTAACGGACCCTCTGATGTCACATGGACTACTTTGATGAGGTTTTATTACCTTTCTGGACATGGACAGTATACCGTACATACATTTTCAAGCGGAGGGACAGAAAGCTCTCAGACTAAATCTAAAATATCTTAAACTGTGTTCCGAAGATGAACGGAGGTCTTACGGGTTTGGAACGACATGAGGGTGAGTCATTAATGACATAATTTTCATTTTTGGCTGAACTAACACTTTAACTTAATAACAACTTATTTCAGTTAGTTGCAATAGAGATAATATAAACAACAACCAAATAATTTTTGGCTGAACTAACCCTTTAAGTTATAAGAAGTAACAAATTACTATAAACTGAAATGAAAATAAAGCTAAATAGAGATATTATAAACCTCACCTAAATAAAGCTCCCCGAAATTGGAAATTGAAATTGATATTATAAACAAACTAAATTCTAAACAAAATTAATAAATAAAAATGTGCGGAATTACTGCGACTAAAATTAAAAAGAAAAATGGAAATGTAAAAATAAAAGCTGATTAAAAATATGAAATTAAGCGTATTATATTTAACACTATAATAGTAACACCAAAACATCACTGATTTATTTTCAGCATTTTTTAAATTAGAAAAATACAGTATATAATAAAACAATATATACTGTTCAGAATACCTAATTTTGACTTAAATTCCTGTTCCTCTTAGAAAGTATGTCCTCAGAAGACATGTAATATAGTGCACAAGTCCTATATGGACTACTTTTGATACTTTTTATATGGTTTTTGAAACTAGAAAGCCTCAGTCCCTATTTATTACAAATGCTCAGATCAATATATATATATTTTTCAATTTCTCATTTAGTGTTCCAGGTGAGTCATACAGGTTTGGAACAATATGAGTTTGAGTAAACAATCACAGGGTTTTCATTTTAAACTTTAAGAAGCCTGCTGGAAACATCAGCATACCCTAGCTGAGAAAAGCATCCAGGCACAACATACATGTATGCTAGTCTTTTCAGCAGGGTATGGATGCAAAATAGCAGAGAAAACTACCCTGGCATGTGAGGAAATGAGACAAGAGCAATGAAAGTAAGAGAACGAGAGAGATGTATAGTTGGGCTGGTTGGTAATGCTCCGTTCTGATTATTATGCCTGTCAGCCTGGGTGAGGAATCAGACCCCACTCTCTCTCATCTCAGCCCTGTGCTTGGAGCACAGCCTGCAACATGCAGATATTCACAACATGTGCACGCGCATCTCTGTGTGTGCCGCCACCTTGTATACTCAATAATTAGCGGGCTCAGAAGGGGTTTGACTGGCATGCATTGTGAATGTTTTCCCTGCTATGCCATGTATTGTTGTGCACTGATGGAGAACTGACATAAATTCATCCTGAAAACAAGAGCTCAACATCCTCCCCCCACAAACCTATGCACATGCACACACTTGTATGGCTCTTTGGATTGGGTGGGAAATTTATCTCAGTAAATTGGGTGAGCAGGTGGCTTATTTTGTGGAGAGAATTTGGGCAATAGGGGAGACTGGAGGGAAGGAGGAGAGAGAGAAGGAGGGGGTACAGACAAACAAGCCGCGAGGAAGAGAGAGAGGAAGAGCAGATGGACGAATGATGAACTGAATAAATATGTGTCCACAGATCGGTGTGTTGGCTGTAAAGACTGCCTGAAGCAGTGCTAGCACTGAGAAATGGAGAGATATGAGCGTTCCTATACTCATCAATATGCTGCATCTGGAATTTAAACAAGCTCTTTGCACACTAATTCACTCACTGACGGCTGCTTTATGAGTGAATCTGATGGAGAAACATTCGTGTTATATTTCATCCCCCAAATTAGAAGAAAAAAAAAAGAACAAGGTTTTTCATAATAAAAATGAAGCCAGTTTTAGGACCATAACAATGTTTTGGATTGTGATGTTATTTTTATGGCATATAAGCACATTTTCCTCCAAATTCATATTGCTGTGATGCACAGATAATGAAAATCAGCATGTCTAGACACAATGGTTGCGTACAGAATATTTTATGAACTGGATTTGATGGATAACGTTTTAGTTGTTGATGAAGATGACTTTCTCATTAGACATAGGCATTGTCCTTTGGCCTGTGGAACTAATTTCCTGGTACTTAGCACTTGAAAAGAGTTGCTCATCTCACAATTTTCTGCCGTTTTTGTTTTCGAGTTTTCAAATATGGTGGCTTCTCAGGTACTATGGCATTATGGGATGGAAAATGTATCCACTTCACAAATGCAGTAGATCATCCAGACATTGTTTATAGAGTGTTTCTTGAAATCTGCACATAGTAGGGAACTATGCATGGACATGATTTATCAAAATAAAATTAAATTCAATACAGCAAAGGCTACTACAGTGTGTACTTATAGTTGCAATTTTACTATTTAAATTATATATAATTTTTTGCATTATTGTAGCTTCTGGGGTACATGAAAGATGTTAAAATGTGCATAATTTTCATGAAAATAATGAAAAAAATAAAATAAAATCTGTTAATAAAAGACTTAATTTTCTTTATTTAAAATATGTGATTTTGAGGGGAATATGAAGTTTATGATTTTTTTAGTGAGCTTACTTTACATCTAAAGCATGTAATGTATTAGTGTAGTAAAGTTAACGAAAGGCAACAAACTGAAACTTAATTCCCAGATGAGTGATATTTATAAGATGCTCTGCTGAACCATATGCTATGAGGGTAGGTGTTTATTGTTTTTCTATGTATTTCTATTCGTATGAGCTCAGTAGTGCCGCTCTACTGCAGTGTGCATCATCCCTAAAGACGTTAATTTTGCATGAAGAGCGTGACACACATACACTGCACACGTCTGCCTATCTCTCCTTCTCTGTTCTCATTCCTCCTAGTAATCCCCCCCTCTTTCATCCACGTTTCTCCTCCTCTTCCGACTCCTTCAAAATAATAATAAATAAAAAATAAAACCCTGACAGCTTGTGATGTGCACGATTGAGATATTAGGATTCTGCGGGGTATTTTTGTTAGGTAATTCAAAGCCCCGTGGGAGTCTCAGGCAAGTAAAGCTTGTCAACCCGGGAACTTTGTGATCCTTGCAAGTCATCTTAGTCATTAGCCTGAACTTTTTCATTTTATTTACGATTGTGCAGTGGATTATCGCCTCCCTGTTTTTGCTTGGCTTGTTTTTACGGCAGTGGATATGATGGATGGGATAGCTTTAATCTTTCAGCAGTCTTTTTTCCTTCTTTTAACGATGTAGAGTTGTTTCCATTTCATCTGTTACGTACATGATTTACAGAGCATGAAGCCTTCAGCCGGGTGAGAGGTCGACCTTGCCACAGTCTGCTGTACTGCGTCTGATGTGTTTATGATGATGTTTGGCCATTAAAAGCTCTTTTATCACTGCCCTCGAGGAGAATTAAAACAGGTCTTTTGCCCGTCAACTCCCTATTTTCAATATCGCCTGAAATGTTATGAATAGAGTCAATGCTTTGCACAATGCTTTTCAATTTATATAGTGATTTCAATTTTCTTTAAGAAGTTTAAGAACATTAAGATTTTTTTTTTTTAAGAAATTCATAGTTTTATTCAGCAAGAATGCATTAAATTGTTCAAAAGTGACAGTAAAGGCATGTATAATTTACAAAAGATGTGTTTTTATTTTTAGTTTTAACTTCTATTTGTCAAAGAATCCTAAAAGAATTAAGTATGTTTCCTCAAAAATATTAAGCAGCACATCTGTTTCCAACATTGATAATAATAATAAATGTATTTTGAGCACTGAATGAGCATATTAGATTGATTTCTATAGGAACATGTGACACTGATTCAGCGTTGCCACCCTAGGAATAAATTGTAATTTAACATATACAGTAGGCCTATGGAAAACAGTCATTTTATATCGTTATAATATTTCACAATATAGCTGATTTTACTGTATTTTTAATCAAATAAATGCAGCCTCAGTGAGCATACGAGACGACTTCTCCAAAACTGGTGTAGTATGATTCCTTTGGGGTATCGAGAACTAATTCAGGGTCAACCGCAGCAGTATGCTCTATTTTGCATCAAATGTTAGTACCGATTAACCAACAGCCCATATAAGTGAATAGAGCTCAAATGAAACCTGTGGTTTTAATGGTGAAAGACAATTCCACCGTCTTGGAATGGGGCCTGACCTAGAGAAAAGCCAATTTCCCCAGCTGTTAGCTTAGGCACAGTTTGTTCATTTAGCTCTCGTATATTTTCGCCAAAGCTGTTAAGCAGCATCTGTCTACGGTTCTCCCTGTTTCCCGATGTTTGTGTGTGTGCGCAACAGTGGAGCACTAGCCTGATTCATCCCGTTTTTGTAGATTGCTGTATTTGTCTGGGTGTTTTTCCATGTCTGCAGTGAGTGAAAAATAGCTCAAGGTGTCTCTGCATGAGAAGATGCTGCTCTGCTGGTTCAACCTGACGCCACACTCCATCAATTCAGAATCAGGATTACTGCTCTATGGGAAAAACGTGCATGTCTCTTTTCCCTGTCAGGAGTTATGGAATGATGCTGTGTATCTTTATAATTCGACACAAGGTTTTTGACGTGAATAGACCATTAAGTAGATCTTTAATTTCATGTTTCATTCACCATGCAAAAATCAAGCAGGAGTCACCAGGCTGCTTTAAACTGCCCTGATGAATGGCTTCGGGGCTTTGACTGAGTCTGGAAAACAACCTTTTAAAACGGTTGTGGCAGAACAGGAGAGTGAATTGGACGTCATGCTATCCAGAAACAGAGGGCAGTAAATACTGAATGGCAGTCCAGACCGTGGCTGCTGGTCTCCGATATGGTTTTTGGCTGGCTTGGCCCATTCCCCCTGGGGTCAGAGACAGAGGTTAACCGTCTCGGGTCACCGGAGAAGTATTTTAAGTTATGTTCAGGAAAAAAAATCAGCCGCCTCTTGGCTCCAGGTTCTGCCAGTTTCACTGCTTTGAAAGCATTCCAGGCATTTTTGGCCTCTTCCTACATATTCAACTTTTGTCTTCCGATACTACATCCAAATTGCTTTTTCCCCACCTTTCTGCTGTTTTTCTTTTCCCTCTTGTTTTCTGCTGTGCTTTGGCACCTTCGTTTAAAGGGATAGCTCACCCAAAATAAAAATGTATTTATAAAAAAAAAGAGAAATCTTAAAAGATGTAGTTCACACAGAAGTTAAAATTGTCATTTACTCAAGTCATGTCGTTCCAGACCTGTGTGACTTTTTTTGTCCATGCAGTTAAAATCAGTGAGGTCCAAAACAACTTTGGACTTGACTTTTATTTACACTTATTGACTTTCATTGTTTGGACAAAAACAGTTGAAACAGTTTGAAATGTCTTATTTTGTATTCCACTAACAAAAGTCAGTCATACAAGTAACGAGTAATTTTCAAGTTTTTACATACGAATATGTTTTTTTTTATTTGAAATCTCTTTATTTCTTTTTACTTTAACATTTATTATTACAATTTTTAAAATCAATTTTAAAACCATTTGTTATGATTATTTTTTAAATCCATTGTAGCACTTTTGTAGAACAAATTGTCATCCAGGAGTTAATTTCACACAATAATGTGTGATGAAATGCTTGCAAAATAATAGAAAAATTGCTGATTATTATAGAAAACTATATGCTGAGATGTCAAAAAAAAAGATGTTGCCTTAGTAGTGGATAAACATGGTTTGCATCCAGGAGCCTTTAAGGCAAATTTGATAATATGTGATCACAGTGTGGGTTTCATGAGAGGTCAAGGCCAGGCCGTGAAGCAATTTCCCATAGCAAATGTTCTATTGCTGCTGCTTGCAACAGGATGTGCTCTCTGTAGGGGTCTTATGTAAGTGAATCGATCCGTTATAGACTATGATATGCTGTAGCTGTTCAACTGTGCCAAGGCATTCCTTACCTTCAGATTCACAAGTTAGAAGAGAATGTCGGATAGCGGTTTAATTTTTGTTCTCTGTGATCATTCGGGGCTGATAATGCATGCGTTAATTCATGCCTTTATTACTGATCACTTCTCTCATTAATGCCATTCTTTACTCTCATTATCAGTTTTTATCTGGGACACACATAAATGAAGTTTGCTCTCAAATCCTTAGATGATTTATCGTGTTCAAATCCCTCAGGGGTCCATAATGAAATCAGTGCTATTCTTCTTTTACCCAGAATACATATCATCTGAACATTTTTGCTTTTTCAAGGCAGAGAATAGGTCTCATGATAACCTTATTCATACACAAAGCATTTGAATTTCCACCAGGTTTAACATCCTTGAAATTCCGAGTATGCAGCTTGACATTAGCATGGGGGCGGCCTTCCAGATACTCATTCTGCTCATGATCTCCAGCTTGGAGGTGCCACTTCCTTTGTTTTTGCTTTCTGGTCTCAATTGACCAATCATTCCTGAGACTATTGGCAGTAGATCAGAGTTCATTAAGCAGCCTACGCTACCAAGCTATTATTGATTAACTAAGTGATTTGTTATCTTAAGTAACAGCTTCTCAATGGTCGGTCAGAGATACTGCAGTCCCGTCCAGGCTTCTCTCACAGTATCTTAATGACCTCATTCAGATAATTACCTTCTCAAACGTTCGTAATTACTGTACATTGACAGGAGAAACGCTATAGAGGCATGTGAATACTATTTTTGTTGGCTTTGGCTAAGATAAATATTAATTAAAAGTGTTAAAATCTCTAGTTACTAAAAATAAAGTTTATGTGTTTATTTTCCTAAGTGAGTAAACACTGTAATGCTGTGGGGTTTTTGAACATTTTGAACAAGACTGAGCTCTCTAATATGTCAGCTGACAACTGACTGAATGTGTGTCAGGTCTACTTGTTGGCTGAACAATGCCATTCTTTTCAGGCCATTCATTTCTGATTAAAGAGGAACACGAAAAATATGAAAACGTTTCCTCCACTACTCTTCAGCATTACTGCAACACCACTACTGAATATACTGCATAATCAGTGTAGTCTGGTTCCTGCATGAAAGGCTCTTATGAGCCAGAACTTTAGCAAATCAAATGCATGCAGGCCGTGCAACTAATGCATCTCATCTCTGAGCAAATTACTCTTTTGAATTGATTATTTTTAGTAAATAAAAATCATACAACACTCATACGGTATATTTTATGCCTGAAGACATTAATCTTATGAGTTGGTTCTTTGTAGTGAATCAGACACATATGGCACAACCAGTGTATCATAAAACCTTGAACAAGTAATTCGATATGGTCATATGATGTAGGCTATAATATCTGCGAAAAAGGTCCATTGTCTGTTATAGTGTAGTGATATATAAAGCTCACACAGAATTCACCTTCAAACCAAGTAGAATTCTGTTGGTCAATGCAGTGAGTACATGTAACCAATTTGAACCCTTTGCGGTATATTTCACCCTCTTGTGAAATTCCCAATTTCATGGTTTCTTATTGAAATGACTGGATTTCATTCACAAATATTCACCATTTCGGGAGCTAGATTTTTTAAGAGGTATCTGAACTAGAATCAAGAAAATTTCCATCTCTGATGGTAAAGAATTAGCTTTATTTATTAGGACAGCATTGAATGTTAATACGGTATCAGTGGACCAACCATGTTACATGAATTGACATTTGCCATAATTAAAAGTGGAATGGTGTATGTTATATCCAAGCTTGTATTTACTTCACCCCCTCTGCATCTGTTTAGTTTGCCGTCCCCTGAAACTCTATAGCTCAGAGTTTCTAATTATGCTAATTAAATGCGTGAGGCCTGGTGCATACTCGTAAATGATTAATTGTAGCAAGACAATAGAATCACTGATACCAACTTATGCCAGCGTCTTCTAGTTTAAGCTATCCTGTTCCGTCTGCCTTCATTCCCCATTTGGCCTCTTTTCATTTTCTCTCTTTTTCTTCTTCATGTAAGCCTATTGTTGGGCATAATTTGCTGCATTGGGTATTGAACTATTAGTGTGTGGGGCGGCCTTGTTCAGACTTCAATAGCAAGAATTCTAGAAATGTCCCGGAAAGATAGTTAGCCCTGATAAAACGTCACAAGCCATTTCACTATAGAAATAGACCCACAATGGATGTAGTTGTGTGTGTGTGTACATGTACATGTGTGCGTTTTGAAAAGCAAGGCCACGCTCTGACAAATGAGAGCTGGCTGCTTTGCATTGTGTAACTCAGATGGCACTTAGCTACAGGAAAATGAGAAGGTTTTTTTTTTTTGAATAAAGAAATTGAGGCTGTCAGATTTTAATACATTTACATGTTGTCTTAACGCTTTGGCGCTGAAAAGCTCAACTGATGCTGATTTGTTTATGTGTGCACTGCGACTGTAACTAACAGCATTTCCACTAAAGTTTCAAAGCAAATGTTCTCAGCTTGTTAACACTCAAGCAGAGAGCTGAGTACTCATTCATGTATTGAGTTTCATGCTGTTGAAACCACTGACCACTGTGGAAAATATATCAGAAATGCGTGACTACTGGCCTTATAATTTCCCAGGTTTTTCAGTCGTTCTTTTGTACTAATACAATAGTTCATTGTACAGTTCATTTAAAAGGTATGAAAAGCATGCTGTGCCTTTTCATAAATTCTGTTTTTCCGTTATTGACCCTTATGTTCTGTTGAGAATGCCTTTCTGTTTTGTTGTTCAATTTTCTTGATCTGTTTCCCTGGCTTAATCAAAACCCACTTAAGTATTACTAAAGTTTTAAAAGGTTCCCACAAAAATAAAAATTCATTTAGTTAACCTCATGTTGTTTCAATCCTATATGCATTTCTTTCTACTGCAGAACACAAAACAAGATTTATTTTTGAAAGTTGATGGATTCCAGTGTTGTATTGGACCCCACTGACTTTCCTTGTATGGACAAAACAGTGTAAACATTTTTTAAAATATATTCTCATTGTGTTTCACTGAAGACGGAAAGTCAGTTCAGAAAAACACAAGGATTTGATTCCATTTTTCATGGGGGAAAACTGAAATGTGTATTGACTTGATACAGCAATTTTCTGTATGTTTTTCAAACTATGAAAATGGATGTATCTCAAACCAGTTAAGGATACACACAATCATACATGTATCATCTGTCCATTGAAATCTCTTTTTCAGACAGTACCATTACGTTAGACTATTACAGACAATACTATTGTGACAGTTCTCCAGAGCTTCTCTGTGCCTCTCTGAAGTGCAGAGGTAATTTTCCACATAGATTGCATTGCACTGTAATTTGAGTGACATTTGTGTTTCCATTACATCTTCTCTCTTTCTGTCGTCTTTTTTTCAAGAGGGCAAGAGTTCTGAAAAAATACAATACCTGTCTATTATCAGGCATTCAATTTAAAAGTCCATCTCTACTTGCAGTAACTTTCTAAAGTACACACACATGCAGACGCACAAAGTTATATGCAAAAAAATAAATAAAAAATTAGTCGCAGTACTTTAAAGGGCTAGTTCACCAAAAATTAATATTCTGTCTATTAATTACTCACACTCATGTAGTTCCAATCCAATAAGACTTTTGTTCATCTTTGGAACACAAATCAAGATATATTAAAGATATGACCCTCCATAGACAGCAACACAACTAGCACGTTCAAGGCCCAGAAAGGTAGTAAGTACATCGTTAAAATCGTCCATGTGACATCAGTGGTTTAACCGTAATTTTGTGAACTACTTTATTGAAATTGAAAACTTTTTTTTAAATAAAAAAAAAAATCATTTTAACAGTAGAATTCCTGGTGAAAAACCAAATTACCCATGATTTTCCAAAAAAATTTACACCAGATCAGAGAATTGCAACAAGCAAATCATGCCACCCACTCCCATGAAGCACTTTTAAAGGCATAATAGAGTCAATATATATAGTGAGATATATAATGAACATCCTTAAATATTTTTGTATGCGTCATAATTCTTTATGGCGCCAAGTACACAGTCCTGTACCTTGTTTTCACCCCAATTTTTTTTTTTTTTTTTTTTTTTTTGCTTCAAATCAAAGTTTGTGATGTTTTGATTCACTGAAGCTGGTTGGTTTGGTTCATGGCTTATAACTCTTTCATGAAGACTTTTTAAAAATCCCTATGGTACTTGGTGCGTAGCGCATTTCAGATCAGTAATTTCAATGTTTATTTTGGTTAGGATGCTGTCTGTAGCAGTAGAGAGCAAGACAGCTCTCTAGGTTCTTAAACTGAGCTTCCCACTCACATGTGCTCCGGCCCCCTCCCCATTCCTGGCTCTGTGTGAAGCCCTTTTGTTAGACGTCTGGGCAGTTCAGTCCTGGGTCCCGTGTCTTTGATGACAGTTCTGTGACACCCCACCGACTGGACCATTAGGGCTGACTGGCACAAATTCTATTGGTTGGATGGCTTAATTACTGATCTTAATCTCTGGGGTGATGTTAGAGATGCTTTAGAATCCATCGCAATGCTAGTTTAGTTCACAGAAATGTGCATCCTGCTAAATCTTCTGCCACCTCACCTGACTCTTTTCTCCATGTTCCTGTTATAGTGCCAGAGCTCCTCTACCATGACGACTGTGGCCAGATCTTTCATCGGGATCTTCTGGCTCCTGCGGTTGGTGTGTGCGGTCTTCCCTGAGGAACCGGGACCTCTGAACTTTATCCCCACTGAAGGTAACATTGTCTCTGTTTCACATGCAGTCATCAAGGATCAGGGTTGGGCCCATCTGCGCTCTCAGGCTCTCAGCTTTCACTTTCTAATGCAGAGCAGGCATGTGATTGATCACTCATCAATAATATTGATTCCGTGCATCCCAGCCTAACTCATGCCGGTCTATCTAAGCTGAAAGATGAGAAAAGCGAGGGGGTTTATAATGCTCAGGGTAGGAGGATAAAGAGACGAGGAGCTATGGGAAGCTCTAGGGAGAGTCTTATCACATATTGAAAGAGAGGAACAGATAGAGAAGGAGAGTAAAAAACAGGGGTGTTAAGTACTTGAATATTTGTACTTCATTATTATGGTCAAGTATTATTGTGGGAATTTTTGGATAATGGTAAATGTGACCAAAAGGGTTTTCAAGCTTGCTAGAACTCCCAAAAAGATAAATGTATCTATATATTTAATGTGGGAAATTTAGATAAAAAAAATTGTTTGTTCATGTATTTATATTATTATTATTATTATTATTATATTTTTTTATTTTAACTATTTTTAAATTCAATTAGACATTATTTTACTTTTTTTTTATTTGATCCCTGATCTTGCCTTGATGCTTTTCTACTTACAGATACAACTACATTCAAATATCAAACAACAAAATCATATATAAAATCATAGTTTTATAATTTAATGAATTTAATGTTTAAACATTTCCAGTAACAATCTAAGGTAACAGGTTTCAGGATAATACTTTAAAAATATACACAAATATAGGCAGCTATATATTTTAAAACAATGAAAATCATGTGAGTTTTATTTTTTATTAATTATTATTGTTATTAATATTATTAATAATAAGTGTTTTTTTTATTAATTTACATTTTTCATTTCAATGTACTTTTCCCCCATTTTTGATATTTAATTTTACATTTAATTTAACTTGTTTCATCCCTGATTTTGCTTTTGTTTTCTCCTACTTCCAGCTACAATTACATTCAAATATCCAACAACAACAAAACTAGATAGTTGTTTGTTACTTGACATGTTTAAAATGTAAATTAACCATCTTATTAATGTCAAATAATAGGTTTCAGGATAAATGTTATTTCTCTGTGCATTTTACACCTCTTGCAACAACACTACTTGACTAGGCCGACAGATGATGAGAACAGACTTTATCTGTGAAAACCACTGAAGAGCAACTACAGGCAGCTGTCAACATTTTTATCTCAAGTGTGACTCGCGAGTGATCGAACGCCTCTCGCCTTAACGGATCACCTCACCCACACCCATAAGTGCAATGAAGAGATGATACAACCCTCTGTCAACCCTTTCCTTTTATCACTCACTGTCTCATCTATCTCTTTTCTTCTCAGTGGTGAGAAGGTATCCTGTGTTTCTCGGACGACCCCATCACTCATCACTCAGACAGGAGCCCTTACACATTCAGAGGATCCTGCAGGTCAATCGTACCCTTTACATCGGAGCCAGGTAGGGTGTGAAATAATGCTGATTAGCATGTGCGTACCCTGTAATTACCGTTATATCAGCATCTGTAATTACCTGCACAGAGATGTGTGTTTAAGTAAATTATGTGACATTCAAAAACAATCTCTCTTGAGATCAAGAGTCTGAATTGCTGCTTCTTGTAGATAGTAATTAAACAGCTATCAAAGCCGTTAAAAGGGATAATTCTGCCATTATTTACTCAGCTTCATGTTGTTCCAAACATGTATTCCTTGCTTTCTTCTGTGGAGCAAAGAAAAAAGAAGATATTGTTTTAAAATTTTATTTTTGGCTCATTGACTTTTACTGAAAAAGTGAAAAAAAGTCAGTGGAAAAACTCAGTGGGGTTAAAACAATCTTCAAAATATCTTTTTGTGTGTGTGTGTGTGTGTGTAAATTTAATCGACTGTATTGTGTAATAGTATCTTTGTTGTAATAATTTTAATCGACTTTATTTAATTGTACTAATAGTATCTTGTTGTATTTTATCCCTGATCTTACCTTGATGCTTTCCTACTTCTGAATACAACTACATTCAAATATCAGCAGCTTTTATAGTGTTGCACTATTTGTTATATATATATATATTATATATATATATATATATATATATATATATATATATATATATATATATATATATATTTGTTAAATTGATTTTATTTCAAGTTTTGAACTGTAATTACAATAATTCTCACAATGAGAGAAAAAATAGATTTTAAGTTTAAACATTTTAAGTAACAATTTAAGGTAACATCTTTTTCAAAATATCTTTTCCCTATTTTTGTGGTCTGCAGAAGAAACCCATACAGGTTTGGAATGACAAGATGGTAAATTTAATTTTTCATTTTAGAGTGAACTGTCCCTTTAAGAAGCATGCAGAGTTATAAATTTAAAACAGTGTTATAAATGTGAAGTCTGGACACCTGTAGTCTTTTCAGGATTTTAGGCCAGGGTGGGGCTTTGGAAAGATCACGGGGTCAATTATGTTTTTGCTATCCTGCATTTTTGCCTACCTCACAGGAGCCGGGTTTAGGAATAGATAAACAAAAATACAACTTCATTAGGTTTGGCGCTTTACAAAAATAAGCTGTGTTTTGTGAATTTATGCAACATACTTCCCAAAAATGGCTGGCACGTCCACTGGGAGAGTTCAAACATATGGTGATAGTTACCAAAAGTTGTAGGGGTCCGGATGGGGAGGCATCATACTCTAATAAAGACCCTCATACCGTGTCAGGAAATGACCTGCCCCCTCGACCATGTCAAAAATTAAACCTCAAAAATAAACATATCACAAAGTGCCATATGACTTAAGACACCCAGACTGGGCTATCTCATAAAAAATGGCAAAAGTCTTTGGCCTAAAGATCAACTCGAAGCAAAGTGACTGTTTTATGTACGATTTCCAACATGGTGCCGCTGTGGCCGATGTAATTTGACGAAATTCAAGCCCCGCTGTGTGCAGTCAGCAAACTGTATGTACCTATCAGTGTCTGAAGTAAATGGAGGTGTTTGCTGTAGCCAACTGAAAATGACCTCTGTGGAAAAGGAGATTTATTTAGCCGATGACTCAAGAGGGAGCATTCAATAACAACGGCAACACAGAGTGAAATAAAAAGGAGGCAATACTGCTTAGGTGCAAGGAAGAGAGAGAGTCAGTGAAGTTTCAAGTCAAGGATATAGACAGCCTGGATTGACTGAATAAAGTCTGCAACGGCGTGCTCAAGTGTGATAAGGGGTGCAGGCGGGCTAAATCCTGTTAGCATTAGCATAACAGCTCAAGACCATGCCCCAAGAAAGCGGCCAGCCTCTCAACTCCTTCACAGTATTAGCTTGCCAACACCTGGTCAGGGATGAGAGTACTGAAGTATTTTATTAAACACGTTCAGCTTCCTCCAGAAATTTCTGGACTCCCACGCAAGCAAATGCAAACTAGCCCCAGACTAGTTGGGGGAAAAAATCAGTTCAAGCCATAAATAAATACACCTATAAGACAAATGAGTTGTTTCTTTGTGATCTGTTTAAATAATTGTCATTCCGAGTAACTAGAGGAGGGCGACTTAGATTGCCAGCGGCGACCTGGTTAAGTCACATTAAATCAAGCCTCAGCCACCTCGTAGTGTTTGACCTCGTCAAGAGGTCAAGTCTTTCAATTAAGCTCAGGAGTGAAACTCAACACATTCCACCCTCGAACCTGTCACTAACGGTGCGGGACAGGTTCCGGCTGACCTCTGAGGTCACGGAAACACCGCCTGACTGGCGCACGGCCTCCAACGGTGCAGAGAAATGAAGGACTCAGCTGCCATCAGGGCTGCTGTGGGACTCGGGAAAAACGGTTTGAGACCTCCTGTAGTGCTACAATTGACAAATACACATTCTCCTTTAGCTGTCTCCTTCATAGCTGATGTTAAATATAGTCGGGTCCCCCACGAGAGATCCTGAGTCTCTCAGGTCCCTTTTCTGCTTGTCAGTATGGTCATAAATTTGTAGCTCTGAATGAGGGCATAGTATTGTACCAAACACACAGTACTGCGTAATATATCCCTCAGCGTTCCTGCATGAGCTGATAAAATATACAATGAATGCAATGTAAGTTGCTTTGGATAAGTGTCTGCCAAATGCATAAATGTAACGTTATGTAATAATACAGTAAAGGTGGCCAAAGGAACTCCATCATACAGACATTCTACCAATTTAAAGTGAAGAAAGATTCCACGCATTGCCACGTGATTGCTAAGATGTACTGTATGGTTGCTTACTGGATAAAGTCAAAAGAATCCATGCCAGGTTTCTGATATTTTGGTCTCGAGATATGATTTGGGATTTAGATATTATCTGCCAGGTGAATATTGCAATTCATATCTCTTGGAAAGTAAATAAAAAAATAATTTATAAGTAGAAAAAAGTTTGGTGAATGTGGTGTAGTTTATTGCTAGGGTTGTGCAAAATTCAGATTTGAAAAATTCAATCCCATCCATCCATCCATGGCTTTAGGCTTACATTGCTTTTCTTGTTTTTCCTTCCAGCATTTTTATGCAATATTACTAAATTCACATAAGAATATATACATGGAAACTATGCAAGTTACATGGGGAAATTTTGAAAGAAGATAAAAACTACAGTTTGTGTACGAGATAATGGAGGTACTAATAAAGAGAATTTTTACTGGCCCTGATGTTCTATTTTTGCCAATGTTCTGCATGTCTTGTCCAAACCGTCTGTGTTGTTTGGTAACCTTGTGCAACTATAAAAAAGCCTGTTTTTATATTCATGTAAATGTGAAAGTACCTTTGAACTCCAAACAGACCCCTTGCTTTACTTTGCTGCTTGGGTGATTGTATCTGCTTAAAGTTTGAGCTCTCTAAATAAGGCAAGTACTGTGTAAGTGTATGATAATTTTAACCAGGAGGGCACTTAGGGGCCCTGCTCAGAGAGGGAATGGCCAAAGGGGATTCATTTTAACAAACCACACAGAGAGGGATTAAATAATTCATAGTCAGTCTCATCAGACTCTCTTCAAGAACACACACACACACACACACACACACACACACACAGTCTACATTTTTGTTGATGTGTCCACAGAGCAGTAATGCAGATGGAAGGCTGTAAAAGATAAGATCAATACTACTGCAATAACATGGGCTTGTCTGTGAGCTTGGCAAAATCACAGATTACAACATTTCAGACAGAAAAAAGAGAGAGACACACACAAGATTTGAAATTCTCCAGGTCTCTCGTCGGGCCATGCAGCAGCTCTTAGACCTTGATCAATATTCAGGCGTAAACCATGGTACTCTATAACACCAAACACGGCATGATTAAAAGAGATCAGATTCATAAAGACTTTAATAGACACCGCAAGGTTATAGAAAGATTATTAAAGTGGTTGCAGGAAGTGCTGTAGCACTGGATGCTGTCTTCAAGATGAGGAGCTGCATGCAACATGCATGCAGTGTGGGGGTGGGTTATGAATTATGGAGGGGAAATCAGGCATATCATAATGCAAAGAATCGTGATTATGTATTAATATATGAACAAAAATTTAACACCAATACGTCAAATAATCGTACAAGAATGTAATATCAATTTGTTAAACATTTGATGAATACGTATGCTTTAGTATGTGAGGCTGAGGACTTTGACTCTTTAAGAGACTTCTCTTGTTTTAAGCATACAGCTAATTAAATGTTTTAATTTTATCTTGTTTTAAATGTAAATCTAATTGTGTTAGATGTTGTAATAGTAAATGTATTTCGTTTTGAAGAGGTTTAGATTATTAAGACATTTCTAATAAAGATAGTAATTACTAAGTGGTGGTTCACAGTCTCTCACTCTGTCTCTGTCCTTGTGCTTATGTGTCAGAGATGACCTTTTCCGAGTGGAGCTGGACAACGTGGTGGGAGAAGAGATGTTTTACAACAAGGTGAGAACAGAAAGCACAAACACACACACACACACACACATACTTTATGATGGAAATGAAAAGTCCCTCATTAACGAAGTTCCCTCTCTTACAGAAAAGGACATGGGAATCCAACAAAAATGACATCAGAATTTGCAGAATGAAAGGAAAACATGAGGTGAGTGGATGTTGTCACAAACAGACAAACATATTTGGTTTGTATGTGAGAAATATACAATTTTACGGTAGACTAGCCCTAGAAACAACTTTTTGGCAGTAATAGCTAATATAACATTTATTTTAAAAAGAAATTACATTTACATTTTTACATTTCTAAACATGGGTTCTGAGCTGTTTTCAAAAGGGCTGGTCCTTGCAATCGAGGCAAAACCTGACCCATACGAACACACAGTCATATCAACAACACTGTAACACTTTTGTATGTCCATGTCACATTATCTGTGCCCTTGCTCACACTTTAAGGTGCCATCACAAGAGCTGCCTGTGGCAAATTTTCAGGAAATATGTTTCTTCTGTGCTGTGCTGCAAAATAGAAAGGGGTGTCAAAAGCTGGCAGCAGTCCCCACAGCTGCCCACGCATGACCACTGCAGATATCTTCCTTTCACACACCCTTTCTGCTTCTTCTTCTGGAAAGCTGGCTATTTTGTCTGACTTCAATGAGAGTGTAAGGGAGTTTTTATTGAAAGGTGTCTGTGTGGGAAGAGTGAAGGATGACTTAATCCCCTCCAGGCAAGAAAAGAGTGAAAAAGAGAGAAAACTACTTATTTAACACTGAAAGTGACACCTGACACTGAATCTGGCTAAAAGGGTGTAAGACAAAAGCACAGCAGAGAGCAAGTGAGATGAGACATACAAAGAAATGGAGAGAAAGCGAGCTGCTGTCCCACCTGTCTGCCCTAGGGATAAACTAAAAGACAGAGAGAAAGACCCATATAAATGGGAGGAGTGAAGGGGTCAGTGAAAGAGTGAGGGTGGACAGGAAAGATGTTAAAGGTATAGTTCACCCCAAAAAGAAGATTGTCATTATTTAGTATTCCAAACCTGCATGATTTAATTCCTCTGTGGAACAACTGACTGTTTTTTTTTGTTGTTGTTGTTTTGTTTTTTTACAATTATGGTGAATATCAGATTCAAGTGTGAACTGATCAGCACACTCCCATCTATGTAGAGTTTTGACAAATGTTGATCTAGGATGACATAAGATGCATGAATTCTGATATGACTTCAAACAGTGGTTGCATTGCAAAACATCAGACCTTGAGTATATTGGATTTCAGAATCCAAAACAAAAAGATCAGTTTCAGTGTGCTTTGTGCTGTTCACACTTATTAAAAGTCTCTGAACATAGCTTTAGTGAACCATTCTGAATCTGGATTCTCATTTTAAGTTGTTTCTGTATATTCTAATGTAAATGAGCCACTCTGAATCTGAATTCTGAATGTAAATATATATTTACTGTGCATTCTGCATTTATAAAGAAGTGAACTACCTGTAATCTGAACCTGAATATGAATAGTGAATTTAAAAAGCACTCTAAATCTGAGTAGTAAATTGGAAAGAATTGCTCTAAATCTAGATTATGAATGTAAGTGAACCACTCAAGCACTCACATCTTACATTACTTGTTTGTTAGTATTCTGTTTGATTGTTGGTGTTTTTTGTCTTGCTCTTTTGTAGTGTTAATTTAGGTTTGCGCTCTGATGGGTCCATTTGAAGTGGTACAACACTCACTTTGCAAACAAATCGGTCTGATTTGTGTATGAATCTTTCAGACAAATTTTTACATTGGTACACTGAAAAGAAGCATCACAAAACAACAATTTGTTAATTGTTTCGGTTCTGAAGTGATTCAGTGATCTGATCACAGCAGTTCTTCAAATAATAGCTCACTGGGGGACAGACTGACAGTGAATAAATTAATTTAAACTTTAATATTGCATTGAAAATTTGGCATGTTTTCCACACCAAGCTAACATAATGCTTTAGATTTGAAATATAGTGTCTAAATCATACAGATCACTTTTTTGTGTAATTGTTTTCTGCTTGAAGATTCTTCCAAATTTTTCTTTTCTACTATGTTCTACTAAAACATTAACAGCATAATGACAAGGATGATATTTGGAAGGAGTAAATAATGACATTTTAATTTTGGGGTGAGCTTTTCCTTTAAAATGGCTATAGAATAAAGGAGAGATTAAAGGGCAAGAGGAAGAGGTACTGTTGTGGGGGGGGGATTGCCCTCTTAGAGTTAATAAGTCTGCAAACAAGAGAGGTCATGCAGAGATGAACGAGAGACGAGACAAGCTCTTAAACAGAGCCCAAGATCTCACACTGAGTGGACACTGATACACACACATACACACGTCTGCACAAACACGTGCTCTACACCCATAGACATCGTCCTCTAGTCCTCCTGTGTGAGTCCTTGCGTTTGTCACTGTGATACATTTGCCACTAGGGTAATTGGTTTTGGTAATTAAATGTTTCTGCACGGCTGATCTAAGAGGCCACGCAGCTGTAATTGGGAGGGAAATTCAATCTCCACATCTCTGCCCCTTTCTTCTGGATCTGCAGGAGGCCATTTTGAATCTCCAATGAATGCAGATGCGGTCTCTTCTCTCACTGCAAGTGTCAAAAGCAACTAGGTTCATATACACACACATATACACACAGGGACTATGGGGCTGGTTTAATGCAAAGCAACTGGAGTGCAGCCAGTGCATGCAGAAAATAAATTCTGTGCCAATTCTAGACACATTATGATTGACAGCACTTAGACAGATTGTTTCACCGATAATGTGCTGATGCAGCTCACTGCACTTCCAATTACACACACCTGCATGGATGTATTTAATATTTGAGAACCAATCTGAATTGAGAATCTTAAAAGAACTAAAGTGAAACACTTTAAATGTATACAATATTTTCTGTGTATGTATATATGTTAAATAACCACTCTGAATCTGAATTCTAAATTCAAAATTAAATATAATTTTAAAAAGAATATAGGACATACATTCTGTGTATGTGTAAAAAAGCATTCAGAATCAGAATTCTGAATCTTAACCATTTACAATATACTGTACAGTAGATTCTGATTTTGGATTTTCAGATTAAATTTAATTTGTGTATGCTTAATGTAAATTAGCATATCCAAACTGAATATGAATTCTGTGTCTAAATATAGAAAAAAAGTAAACATATTATGTCTGTGTGTAAAGAAAATCACTTGAAACCACTTACAATATATATTCTGAATCCTATAGGCAAGTATTCTGAACCTGAATTTTCACACTGTATGCAAAGTGTATGATGTGCACAGACTCTGATTTGATTTTTTTAGACTTAGCCTATAATTCCATCCAGTTGGAGGATTTTGAGCCTATTTTAGAACACATTGTTTTCATTTGTTATGCATCTCCTAGCAGTGTTTCTATGTGAATTTGTTGTGTTTTGATCATTATTCAGCAAGTGTATGATGCCTAGTTTTTCCTCTCCAACTAAACTAACAAAAAAGTCAACAATATTATGACTACTACTCCTACAATATAAAAACTGAACAGATTAGATAAGAACTCATGTAGTGTATTCCATCCTCAAGTCGACCATTCTAAACCCAAATTTTGAATTTGAATTCTCAGACAGTTTTTTGCATTTGTATATTCTCAATGTAAGTGAACCACTGTGAATCTGAATTCTGAATCTAAAGGATCCAAGCTGCATACGTAAAATTAATCAAAACAAAAAATAAAATCTAAAATAACAGATAGAAAAACTATTAATAGAAAAGAACACCTACATATGAGATTTACTAGCTTATCTCATTCTACTTTGCTTTGTCTGTTAAGTATTCTGTTTGTTGCTGTTTGGTCATATGTTTTTGTCATGTTAATTTGGGTTTGCGCCCTGACAGATCTATTTTGCACATTTAACACACTTTTAGGGCACATTTCGTTCCCTAGTCCTGAGTACACTCAGTCTCTCACTCACACTTTTGAAGCCTTAAGCTCCATGATTGCTTTAGTTAGCCTGCTCTCAATGTTGATGTTAGCCCATGGTGTGTTCACCAGCCATCAGTGTCAAAGTGTGTGGGGGGTGTAGATTAGCCCTAGAGCAAAAACACAAACACACACAATCCTTCTCTCACCCGTACACAAAACTTCAATCGTTTTCTCACCCACTTTTGTCCATATCTTTCTTCCTTTCCTAGTCTATCCCTTTGCTTTGCTTTCCTACACAACCAGAAACACAGCACCATACTCTGTTCTGTGGCAGTTTTGCACTAATTTAGCCCCTGCTGTTAATGTGGTCCCTGTCTGACCGAGGCTGCTGTCACTGCAATTACAAAGAGAATTCTACAGATGACAATTTTGCCACGGGAAAGATAGAGACAGAGAAGGAAAAAGAGGTCCCTGCCAACTTTCTTGTGCTCTTTCCTTGTCAAAGCTCTGCAGTACTCTCGCTCCTCTCATGGTTGGAGAAACAGACTCAGTTGAGCATGTAATGGAAACTTCTGAGAGTTAGATTTGCTTATTGTAAATATGACCCTTTTATTATGAGGAACAGTGTCTGAAGTGGTTAAGTGGACATGCAGAAGATGAGTTACTCTCGCAGGTGATAAAGAATTATGCAGTATCCAGTCAATTGACCATGCTGTGTAACACCTAATGCATTGTTCATGTTAAAAGCATTTCGGATTGACAAACTAACTTGAAGTCCTTCATTTTAAGCAATCATCGGTGACACAAAATTGAGTAGTGCTCTATTATTCAAATGAGCAATGATGGCAAAAATAGAAACCAAGCAATCATTATTATGTTCTGTTCATTGCTTGTTGCATCTGACAGTGTTTTTGTTAACTAAAACAATAAAAATAGTTTTCAAATATTGCCTGTGTAATGGAAATAAAGTTTAACTTGAATTGCTAAACTAAAACTGAAGTAAAATGAATAAAAATTACAAGCACATAACAAAGTTACTAAAACTTAAACTACAGCTAAATGAAAACTAAACTTACATAAAAGCTCATTTGAAATATTCATAAATATTATAATAAAATATAAAGAATACTAAAATAGCACTGGCAGTTGAAAATGTTTTTAAGCTTTTATCTCGAGCTGATATGTGGTTTTGGACCCGTTATGAGGCACTGTGGGTCTGTGGATGGTTTATGGTGTTATTGTGGGACTGCATTTGGAAGGAATGCGTTTTGATATAAAGATATCAGTGATCCAGGAATGTAGGGAGTACTGTGTGCAGATGTACAGTTGTTGGTGTGGATGTCATGTCTAGATATTCACAAGAGGGAAAGAGAGGGGCCAGAGAGGAATTCACTTGTTCAGCTCAGCATCTGTTAGAGAAAACATCTGCCAGAAGGTAACGCCCTTTGAGTAAGGTTCTCTCACACACAAGCTTGGGTGGTAAACTTATCTGGGACCCGGTATAAATAATTTAGTACTTGACACCAACAGTGAGAATTTGCAGTGATAGTCAAGGCCCTGCAAGCTGAATAAATATGGCACATAGGTACAGGGTAGAAAGACCAGGAAAAGAGAAGACTTTTTTTTCAGGGAATTGTACTAATGAAGCTTGATTTGAATGGGAGACAAAGACCTTCACTGTGACAAATATTGATGTTTTGCCAGCTATTATGTTTTGTTTTTTTTCTTATTTTATTTTGATTCAATTCTCACTGTTAACTAAAATTTACTTCAATAAACTCCTAATTTGCTACATGCTAATCAGCAGCTAGTTTATATTGAGATTAAAGTGTTACCATTTTATTTTATACTGCTTATTGTACAGATTTATTTTATTACCATTGCTAGTATCTTTTTTCCAGCAACTGCTTTTGTGTTTATGTGCGTGTTGATGCTTTGGCAACAATCATGCCAATAAATTACAAAAAATTGAAAAAGCAGAGACAAGAACAGTCTGGAAGAGAAATGCTGCGGGAGTGGAACGGGTGGGTTAAAGGAGGACACAGAGGAAGGATAAAGGAATAATTGGACTGGTAGCAGGAGAGGAAAAATAAAGGGATGAAGAAAGAAGGCCATTGTGAGACAACAAGCAGAGGGCAGTTGATGGTACAGAGGACAACCAACATTAGAGAGAACCCCTAATGGACTAATGAATAGTGTGTAAATGAATCAGGTCTCTTTTGAAAATATGAAATGAGGGGATGAAAATGGAAAGAGCAGGTAATGGCGATTAAAGGGCTGGAGGAGGATGAGAAGGCCGTTGTTGTTTATCCGGGGGATGTGCTTTATCGCTTAGCAGACGAGGAGCTGTGCCAAGTGTTTGGACTCTTGAAGGAATTGCCAAATCAGTTTTATGAGTAGAGTTATGGGGGTTTATGTGCACCGGGCTCCTACTGAGACTCAAACACGTAAATACACACACACACAGGATACATCTGCATCACAACACCCCCACCACCTACACAATCCCAGTACGATAAGAAAAGCATCTGTCTTACAGAGACGTACATAAACAGGCCAGGCACTCTCATGCATTGTTGCCTGACATATATACTGTATGTGATTTAATGTGCTGTTATCAGCTGTTACGCTGTTAGTTGGTGATCTATCGCCAGTCACAATTTTAGGAGATTCTATATTCTTTATCTCTCACCTCTTGCTCATTCTTACTCTGTACTGGCATGATAATGACTGTACACTGGTATTCCTAAATCAATAAGATAATTAAAAAATAAATAATAAAAATAGCAAATAAAAAACAAGCCATTTAATTCCATTTTATATATTTTTCTTAAACAACTAATAAGAGTAAAATGTAAAATTAGAAACTTTTAATTACTATAATTTAATTTAAAAAAAGGTAATAAAAAAAATAAGTCATTAGTAATGATTTCTCTCACAAACTTTTTCTCTCTCTCCTCACCTCTCCACTGAAAAACAAGAACTCTGTGAGGACCTGAGCATCTGGAATAACACTCACTCCCACTTCTCCCCCTCCGGCTCCTTCCACATGTCCTCACTCTCTCTCTCGCTCTCTCTCTTCATCCGATAACTGATTGCTGTGATCATGTAGCCCCATTGCCCACAGGTTGCTGCCCATCAAATGGTGCCACACTGGCGGGCACACGCAGGGTCCGCCGGTGGGGGGCGGCACGTGGGGGGGCATGACATAAGCCATCTCTATTTCACATCTCTTAAAGCCCTTCACAGGTGCAGGGCTCCGACATGTGCGTTCAATTGAACCGAGGTTTAGCCGAATGACTCACTGTGGCATGCCTCTGGTTTGCCAAGTGAATTGTTTGTACAGATGCAAGCAATCCTTGGAATAAAATTGAAAGTGCTGAGAAATGTGATGTCATTCTAAGAGGGAATTTGTTCATGAGAGTTTGATTTAGGAGACAAATGACTTTCTTCTTTTTCTCATGATGTTGTTTTTTAGGACGAGTGCCGTAACTACATGAAGGTTCTGCTCAGCCGGCAGAGCGGATTGTTTATCTGTGGAACCAACGCCTTCAATCCGTTATGTGCCAATTATACAGTGAGTACTGAATGCTTGAAACATGCTTGCATTTCACATGTACAAAAACATTATTTTGGAAAATCACCACACCCCCTAGTCTTTTATTTCCCCGATGTTTTGGCAATGTTTTTGGGGTCTGTATTTTCATTTTCATACTTAATTTATTCTCTTCAGCCCATTACATTTCTCACACATATTTTATTTCATTCTCCCATAGCTGCTTTTTTTTTTATTTTTTTCGCTTCAAAACGTCACAGTACATTTCAGAGCAGTGCTTGCAGCGTCGTTCTAAATGACTCTGGCTTCACTGGGTCACCATGCATTTCTGACCCGGATGGGAATCTGTTCAAAACCCCCAAGCAGAAAGAATCTCCCCTGCCGTTTTATTTATACTCTGTTTTTCCACCTGCCTGGCCGTCGATATGCCCAG
Source organism: Cyprinus carpio (assembly GCF_018340385.1). Taxonomy (NCBI): domain Eukaryota; kingdom Metazoa; phylum Chordata; class Actinopteri; order Cypriniformes; family Cyprinidae; genus Cyprinus; species Cyprinus carpio. Next base: position 10,439,395 of record NC_056604.1, on the reverse strand, counting down.
AAGCACCAAGCTGTTTCTGATGACCTCAAGAGCAGAGAGCTGTCATTAATCAGCCTAGATGCAGTTTTCCGTGCGTGGTTGTTTATTCAAAAAGAATGGTGATGCCATTCAACGGGCACATTGTTTGATTCCAAGACTCTGAGTGTGTTTGTGTGTGTGTTGCCTTCCATCCATCTGGCCAGTGACTCTGTCGCCCCCAGCGTACGTGAGTCACATTAATGCAGGGTCTTAGTTGTTAGTCCACCTGCGGCATCATCTTGAATACCGCATCCACAAATGCCACACCTGAGCTCTGCTGCGCCTGCCTCGCATATCAGATCCGCTCCTTCTGAACCAATCACGCTAATGATATGCCTGCTGGATAAAGAAGAAAAACATATAATTACTAATCATCCACTCTGCAAGATTGCAACCTGCCTCTTTCATGGTGAGAAATGCACATGTGAAGAAACACACATAATATAATATAATATAATATAATATAATATAATATAATATAATATAATATAATATATAATTTTTGATAAGATAAATGCAGCCTTGTTGAAGGTTTCTGTAAGAAATTAGTTTACCAAGTAATTTCATTGTTCACCAAACAGCTTATATGAGCAAAATTACAGACATTAAAATAAAGCAGTAGAATAAAAATTTCCATAAGTGACATCTGTGCTTACCCACTCTTGACAAGCACCTGCCGCTATTTGCATCAAGGGAATTAGAAAGATAAAAGTTTGTGTATGAAAAAGTCTTGAGGACACGAACAATCTCAACCTGTCAGCTCTGAAACACACTATTACTGATCTGAGCGAATGAAAAGAATTATTGCACACCTGTAATGCAACATTACACCTGTCAAGAGTTTAAGAGGCTCTCTAGAGACAGAATAGTATGGTAGAGAGAGAAAGAGGGAGAGCGTACTGGTTTATTTATAGTTAGTTTTAATGGCCTGAGAATAATTTTCAGCTTGAACTGTAATTGTGCTATAAATCGCCTGTGGATGTTTTTGAAATTAACTTTTGTGCATATGTTTTAGCTCCGCTTCTGTTATTCCTACGCTTCTCATATTTTTCTCTCTCTACTTTTGTATTAGCAAACTGTACATTTGTGAGAAACACATTTATTTAGCTAGAGTCAGTTTTTCATTTCTGTATTTTTGCTAATTGCATTTTTCTCTAGTTATTGAATGTGTTTTCTCTTTGTGTGTGTTCAGGGAGACACTCTTGAGATGGTGGGGGAAACTGTCAGTGGGATGGCTAGATGCCCATATGACCCGAAACATGCCAACGTGGCCCTGTTTGCTGGTGAGACCTTTTGTTTTTCTTTTCCATTGAACATTACTGCAAACTGTCCCTGCATATTACAGGACTAATTATAGATACACAGCAGCGCGGAAAAGTTGATGTCCCTGTTGTTATTCTTTAACTTAATTACATGCCAGTCTGTGAACAATATTTATGTGTATCTCTCACTCTAATCATGCACATATGCTGTCCAGCATGTTCCCTGCACAGTATTATGGCTTTACTGCTTCATGCCTGGACGAACCTAAAGGAAATGAAATATTTTTTAATATATGAAGATGCATTACACCGTCAAAAGTATATTGAGATCATATTTTTAGTTCGTAAAAGAGGCAAAGAATCTAAACAGCTAAAAATAACTGTTGTTTTAACCAATTTACCAACTAATGTGAATAACTCAGATGTATGAAAGTGAAAACATATACTCCTCTATGAATAACAATAATACTGAATAATAATATTTTGGCTACCTCACAGTTCGTGGCCAAAGGGTTTGAGTAAAAAGGTTTGCTGATGCTTTTCTTTGTTTCAGTTGTTTCTGTGATGTACTGAAATATAATTACAAGCACTTCATACGTTTCAAAGGCTTTCAACAATTACATAATTTATGCAAAGAGTCAGTATTTGCAGTGTTGGCTCCTTCTTTTTCAGGACCTCTGCAATTCGACTGGGCATGCTCTAATCAACTAAATCCTGACTGATAACCCCCATTCTTTCATAATAACTTCTTGGAAGTGGGTTTTTGTGTTGTCCACCCGCCTCTTGAGGATGGACCACAAGTTCTCAATGGGATAAGATATAGGCCATGGATATATTATTTTGCCTTATGGCACGGTGCTTAAAATGCATTGTTTCTTCATGTTGTTGGGGTTGTTGGATTTGCTGTTGGATATTCATGGCTGTGTTTTGGGGCAGAATATAGCCCACTCCCTTGGATGAGAAGCAACCCCACACATAATGGTGTCAGGATCTTTAATTATGGTAGCGCTCACCTTTTCTTCTCCGGACAAGCCTTTTTCCAGATGCCCCATATTCGATGAATATGACTTTGCCCCAGTCCTCAGCAGTCCATACTATACTTTCTGCGGAGATCAATCTGTCCCTGATGTTTTTTTTTGGAGAGAAGTGGCTTCTTTGCTGCCCTTCTTGACACCAGGCCATCTTCCAAAAGTCTTCGCCTCACTGTGCGTGCAGATGTGTGCTGCCTGCTTGCCATTCCTGAAGCAAGCTCTGCACTGGTGGCACCTTCCGATCCCGCAGGGAAATCAATCCTGGCGCTTGCTGTGACTGCCTTCTTTACAAGAATGAACCTCTTTCCTTGAAGTTCTTGATGAACCTATAGATTGTTGATGTTTAGAGCCACAATATCCTTGCCTGTGAAGCCATTTTTATGCAACGCAATGATACTGCACGCGTTTCTATGCAGGTCTGGTTAAAAATGGAAGAACCCTCCTTTTAACATGTCAAGTCTGCCATTATAACCCAACCAGCCTGACATAATGATCTCCAGCCTTGTGCTCATCAACATTCACCTGAGTTAACAAGATGATTACTGAAATGATCTCAGCAGGTCCTTTAATGACAGCAATGAAATGCAGTGGAAAGGTCTTTTTGGGATTAAGTTAATTTTCATGGCAAAGAAGGACTATGCAATTCATCTGATCACTCTTCATAACATTCTGGAGTATATGCAAATTGCTATTATAAAAACTTAAGCAGCAACTTTTCCAATTTCCAATATTTATGTAATTCTCAAAACTTTTGGCCACGACTGTAGTTCAATTATATATCATACATTATCTCCACACATTATAATTGAGAAAGATTTTATATGCAGAGTTTGTTTGTGTGCTGTTTTTTCAGAGGGGAATCTTTACACTGCCACAGTGACTGACTTTCTGGCCATCGATGCTGTGATCTACAGGAGTCTGGGGGACAATCCTGCTCTGCGAACGGTGAAACACGACTCCAAATGGTTTCGAGGTAATAAAGACGTCAAACGTTAGTTGACAGGAAGGGGAAGCTGTGCAGAGTCAGCACGTGGATGTAATATTAATGCTGTTTGTGTATGTAAAATGCATGTGAGAGTGAGTCAAGTGTATTAATGTGTGTCATGTCCATTTTTAAAAAGCATTTGTTTGTACTCAAATGACCTTAGTGTTCCAAAACCTAGTGATCTGCCTTGTTACATAGTGTCTAAATAGGCAACTACCTACTAAGACAGCATCTTAACCGATGTGCAATGTGTATTAATTACACATTGAAAACAATGCCATTTTAAATGGTTATTATAAACAAAATATATACACATTTTTCTCGCCTCTTCCTCCATCTTGGGTTTTTTTTGACCGAGGTTGTCACGTTGCATTCTGGGGTAGGTTTTGGTATAGAGCATTAGTGTCAGGGTCGATAAGGCTTTCTGAGGATTCACATCTGAGTCAGCAGCCAATCTGATGTCAAACTGCACCCCCCTCTTCCCATCTTCCTTTGCTCCTGTGGTCTGTGCTCTGATGTGATCTCTCACTGATGCAGCAGAAAGCACATCTGTGTCCTGACTCAAACTTTTGTGCTTTCTCCCTCCTGCTGTCCTGGGTCACTTCCTGTCCGCAAACGCCCTCGCTTTTTCCTTCTTTTGGTTTGAATGTCCATTGACTAGATAATGGCCTTATTGGAAAGCAGCCTGTAGTTCAACTCTGTAGTTCAGTCAGATTGGTCTTTCTGAAAATTGTGTGATTTGAGGAAGTAGTAATGTGTCCTAAACAGGAAGTACTAATGGTCCTGCTCTGTCTGTTTTAGAGCCATACTTTGTGAGTGCTGTGGAATGGGGGCCGCATGTCTACTTCTTTTTCAGAGAGATGGCCATGGAGTTCAACTACCTGGAGAAGGTGAGATAATGGTAGTCTCTTGATTCTCAGGTTTTCATCATGAGGAAAAGACCACAATATTTTCACATGTGTCTCCTGTGGAGTTTCAGAAGAGATCTAAACAATGTTAGTCAGCACTCAGAAGGCAGCTCTATTCCTATTATGGGAACAGGGATTGATTATAGGCATATATGGCTCTATGAAGAAACTGTAACATCCATGGAACTTTTTTACTGCACATAAGATTCTAAGAAATAAAATGAAAGATTCTTTGGGGAACCCAAAATGGTGGTTTTATGGCATCGAAACCCCCTTCTGGAACCTTTATTTTTAAGAGCGTATTAACTCAAAATTTTGTAGCTCTATACTCTTACTCTATGTTAAATATTGTCATTTGTGTCTATTTTAATGTCTCCTGAGGAATTTTAGTTTGGTTCCTCTTGCTTTAAACAGTAGGATGATGCTAATAATATCAAGATCCTGGGTTTGATTCCCTGGGAAATGATAAAATGTATACTTTGGTACGCAAGTTACTTTGGATGAAAACATCTGCCAAATGGATGAATATAAATATAGAATTCCTGAGCTACAAACGAGACAATTGGAGTAAAATCTTCCTGTGGGAGATCAGCGGTGGATAGATCAGGAACAAATGGTGGAAGTAATCTGAAATTGTGTTACCGTATGTCCAGTCTGGCAATATTATTCAAACGTCAATACTAACTACTGTATTTCCAGTCAGACAGTGTTATGACCTTTTCCTTGTTTTTGCGTTGAATGTTTTATTTAATAATCCTGCCCTATAAAGCTATTTTGAATGTAATTTAGGCACACACACACATTTTTTTTTCTGTTGTTGTTTTTCAGGGTAACTGAAATACCATCCGTCATATCATTTACTGAAAACTGAGAAAAACAGAATAACAAGGGTTCCTTTTATGTGAGAATTAGCAATGCAAGACTTCTGCAAGAACAGAATTGTGCTTGCGCAAGCATTTTATACTGCCGGACCTCGAGGAGAACAAAAAACCCACTATGCTTTGGAATCAGCTCCTCTGAAATCGCTAGGCGAACCCGTTTTAGGGAATGCTGACATTTTCATGAATTAATTTATATTAGCTTACCCATTTTACACAGACTAGCTACTCTCCAAAATCTTCTTAAAATCCACAAGGATTAAAAGATTTGGGGCTTTTTTGGAAAGGATTCAGTACTGTTTGATGTATGTTTTATCGAAATGCTTTAAAATTCATAATTAATATCTGTTCAATTCATTTTCTCTGACCTTAGGTGGTTGTTTCTCGTGTGGCACGCGTATGCAAAGCTGATCAAGGCGGTTCACAGCGTGTGCTGGAAAAGCAGTGGACGTCCTTCCTGAAAGCTCGGCTGAACTGCTCAATCCCAGGAGACTCGCACTTTTACTTCAACCTCCTGCATTCCACCAGTCCCATCATCCACATGCATGGCAGGGATATCATCCTCGCCGTCTTCTCCACACCCTCCAACAGGTGGGTCTCAATTTTCAAAAGCTAGCGCTGACGAATCCAGTTCTCGACAGCAGTCGAGAAATGAGAAAAGAGCCACCCACGATGCATATTGCACACAAAAATGGCAGGGACTGGCTTAAATCACTAGCTTCTCTCTGATTGGCTGGCTTCCAGTTAACCAGGAGTCATGGTGCACTGGTTTTTATCACTCTTCTACTGAGAAAAAGTTGTGTTTGCAAGCTTCTAGGCTCCAAAAATGGGTTCAGAAGTTTGGGGTCAGTAATAATTTTTTTTTAAAGAAACAATACTTTTATTCATCAGACAGATTTTGTTGGAAACATTTAATAATAATTTCATTTTAAATAAAAAATAAACTAACTAAACGGTTCAGAAGTTTGGGGTCAGTAAGATTTTTTTTTAAAGAAACAAATACTTTTATTCATCAAGGATGCATTAAATTGATCAAAAGTAACATTTGCATTGCTACAGAAACTGTGAAGAATAAATTAAAAAGAAATCCCCATCTATTCATCAAAGAATCCTGAAAAATATCACTGACCAAATCAGCATATTAAAATGATTTATGAAGGATCATGTGACACTGAAGACTGGAGTAATGGCTGCTGAAAACTGAGCTTTGACATCACATACTTTGCATTCTAAAATACATGAAAATAGAAAACAGCTATTTCAAATCCGAATGTGTTTTTGATTAAATAAATACAGTTTTATTGAGCATAAGAGACTTTAATGCTCAAAAACATAAACAAATACTACCAACCCCAAATTTTTGAATGGTAGTGTACATAGTCCAACCTGTTCTACAAAAAAAAAAAAACTTTTACATACAGTACTGGCAAAGTGGGCAGCACTTAGCCAAAATAAATTGCAATTCAGACCTTTACATTGCAAGTGTGGCTAAACCAGACTAAGAACCACCAGATTCAAAGCCGACTATGAATCTCTAGAGATAAACTCCCAAATATAGTGCATTGGCAGCCTCATTGATTGACAGTTGAGCTGGAAATATCACAGCCTGGTGGCAACAGCGGAGCACTGGGAAACGGGTACAATCGCTCTGGGTTTAGGTCGTCCTGTGGGATAATGGGTGAAAAACCACTGAATATAGAACACTGGTGCGACACTGCAGGGAATATTATTGCAGGTTTTAATGGCATGTGGAGAGGCGCTGCAAGAGAACAGGAGTGGAAGATGGAGATTGATGTATGAATGAGGAATGGAACTGATGTGGGTAGACGTACACATGCTGACAGACTGTCACCAAGATGTCACACTTAGAGAGGAAAGCAACAACAAAACATATATTTTTGGGATCAGGGAGCAAGTGCATGTTTTGACAGAGTTTGCAGGAAATAATTACAGGAAAGAATGTGAGAACACAAGAAGTGAAGACGCTGAAAGAGTCATTGCTAAATACAGGGGGGAAATACAGAGGAGAGAAATAACGGTGTGTGTGATTGAACACACAAAGATAATAAAAAAATGACCACATCACAACCAAAAATCAAAATTTCTCAAAAACACACACAAAAACCTAATAAAATTAATGAAATGACTGAATTTCTACAAATAACATCCAAAAACATACAAAAAAAAACAAAAAGTAAATACTTAATTAAGACTTTCATTTAGCAAGAATGCATTAAAATGATCAAATTGATATAGCTAATAACTTTCAATTAAAGTTCTAAAAATGATCAAAGTAGTAAAGATATTTATGTGTGGATTTGTATTTCCAGTACTTTCATTCAAAAAGAATAAAACAAAATTTCTTGGGTAAAAAATAGCACAAGTGATAATACTATGAAGTAATAGTGCATATTTTATGTTTAAAAACAGAATTAGAATGATTTTCTGTGATCAAGAGTTGAAAGTAAAGGATATTTACATTTTTTTTTAAATGTTACAAATATATATATAATCTATTTCCAGTAAATGTATATATATTAGATATATTATCAACCTTTCTATTCATAAAAGAAATACGACCCATCCTACAATTGCGCCCCTAAAAAGGTTGTGTTCATTTATGTTTTGGGTACTCCATTTGCACCAATTTGCGTTTCGTGTAGCTCAGTATTAATACCTTGATAGCACAACTATCATTTCGATAAAAATACGTGCACAAAAAATCATAATTTAGCATGATTTCATAGGTTTATTTATGTGTGGTCATTCGAAAATAAGCCTCCTATAAAATATGTACGAATGAGATCTGAAGGCATTTAATAAACGTGCACTGAATGACTTATAATTTCAAAATAGCTTATTTTTGAAAACGTTAAAGTAAAAATAGGTCGTAAAGGTGCTTGCAAAGACCTATATGGTCGTTTTTTGTTGGAGGACAGGCTATATATATATATATATATATATAGTAATAAATTTTAATATTTCACATTACTATTTTACTGTATTTTTATTAAATAAATGGTGCATTGATGATCATTTACATTTTTATTATATCCATTAGTGGTGTGAAATATTAACATTTACTAATATTAAATGACTGCAAAGGTAATCTAAATGTAAAATGATTACAACCATTTTTTTTTCTGAGTGAATAATGACTCAAATTTTAGATTCTTCCTCAGTTGAAAATTCATTTCATGTCTGGGTGAGCTATGTCTACAGTGTGTACAAGAGCATGCATGATGGGTGAGACCTGTGTGTGTGTGTGTGTGTGTGTGTGTGTGTGTGTGTGTGTGTGTGTGTGTGTGTGTGTGTGTGTGTGTGTGTGTGTGTGTGTGTGTGTGTGTGTGACAAATGAAGTGCAATAGAGCACCCTCTGAATGATGGAGAAAGGGCAGGACTCCCAGCATGCAAATGTGTATTTGTGTCAGAGCAGGGGCCAAACCTCAGCAAATGCCAACTCTAATAACATCTCAGTCTGCTAATGGCCGCTTTGGGGGTGGTGGGGGGAGATATTCGCTCAAGGACGAATGAATGAGGTGGTCAATAATAGCCCACATTTTCCCCCACCTCTCCTTCACAAGAGTTAAAAAACTGACTCTTATCTGTGAGGGTTCGTCTGCTCTGTTCTTATCCGGAGGGCATAGATCCACGGTGGACTCAGTTAGAGATGGTGGCAGGGAACATCCAGCTGTACAAGCATTCCTGTCTGCAGCTGCAGTCCTCTATAAACAGCGCAGGGGGCTTCACCAGCCTGCCGGGAGGATATGTGGTCTGTTAAAGAGCTCTCAGACAAATTGCCGGGACTGGTTAGTGCGTGGCAGACGCAGCAGCAGGGGAGGACTATGGGAATGAGAGGAGGGCATGTTGGGATGTGGTTGAGATGGGTCTAAGTATTATGGGAAGGAGAATAATAAAGTGCTTAAAAAGCAGTGACTCATGCTGAATAGAAAGTGGTTAACAGGTCAATTCTGTGGATTTTGAACATTTTGCCAGTTTCTCATAAATTCTGATTATTAAATTCTAAATCTTATTTAAAATATTCATGCTCAGTTTTTCAGAATAAGGTAAGCTAGGTGTCATGGTTATTATTGCTTATACTTTGGGTTAGGCATTTTTTGTAATGCTTTGTAGGATGTGTAGTTGTTCCTTAATAGAAGACATTATATGTACTGTAGTTTTATATTTTTCTTGCTGTTCTGATTTTCATATGTTTTACCATTTAAAAGTCTGGAGTCGGTAAGATTTTGTAATGTTTTTGATAGAAGTCACTTGTTCACCGAGGCTGCATTTAATTGTTCTAAAAATACAGTAAAAAACAGTAATATTGTGAAATATTATTACAATTTCAAATAACTGTTTTCTGTTTTAACATATTTTAAAATTTTATTTATTTCTGCGATGGCAAAGATGTTCCTCTAGTCTTTAATTATTAGTATTAATTTCTTTTAAAAAATTACTGACACCAAACTTTTGAAGGGTTGTGTCCTTTTTTGCTTCAAATCAAAGTTTGCAATGCTGTAATTCATTTCAGAGGTGGTTGGTTTAGTTCATGGCTTGAAACTCTTTGTGGAATGTTATTACATACATTTGGAGAAAATGAATGGGAACAATACTTCCAGAAACCAAGACTGGAAAAATGAGTCATTATTGCACTCCATTTTACTTTCCTGTAGTTTTCTTTTTCTTTCTTTTTTTTTCTTATGCACATAGACTGTAGTAGATGAAAGGAAATCACTGGGAAGAAAAGGGAGGAACTTGCATTGCACACATGAGCCCCACAGCTCATTGAGTCAAAGCATGTGCTAGGGTGTTGAGGATGTTTTCCAGGGCTTGCTTTTCTAGGTGTTATTGCTGTTTTTGCAATTGTGTCTTTCTTACCCAAAACTTTAGAACATTAGGATATGTGCATTTTTCATCTTTAATCATCTGCCAAGCAAAAATAAGTCAGATTGCCACAAAATTTGAGGTATCAAGCTTGAACCCAGACACCAATAAACTGTTTCACTCTGACAAAAACATAGCAAGCAGAAGGGAGGTGTTTGCTTCTCATTTGAGCTCCTGATGCTTCGAGGTGTGGAGCCTAGGCTCCAAGCAGGGCAGGAGAGATAGGGTGAGATTGTTGTAAATGAGAGGCTGCAGGTGAGATCATCCTCTCAGTGGATCATGGTGGATACAGAGTTCAGATTGAAGGGAAAATAAAAGAAGGCCCGAATCTGCTGGAGAGGCACACGCTCAGGTTTGAAGCAGCTGAGGGACGTGTAAAGAGAGAGTGGAGACAGCAAGGGCTCATAAAGGTGAAGAGGAAGTACAGGAATGAGCAGCGGAGAAGTGTTTTGACAGAGCTCAAATATGAGATGCACAGAAAGAGACATAAAGGAACTTTTCTGTTTAGCTGTAGCAGACCACACAGTAATTCAATCAGATTGCCTTCACTGATCTTTGAGTTTGACACACACACACACACACACACACACACACACACACACACACACACACACACACACACACACACACACACATATATATAGTAAAAATTTGTTTCAAGTGATGGTTCACTCAAAAATAATAATTCTGTCATAATTTACTCAACCTCATGTCATTCCAAATTTTTCATATTATGTAAAACAGGATTTTCCCTCCTCCTTCCCCAGCCAACGCTGCAAAAAATCTTCTTAGTATTTTTGTTATATTTTCCAGTTCCAATATCTAAAGATCAAGATAAAGATACATTTACTTGAGAAGCAACATATAAAATATGAGGACTTGTTTTCAGAGAATTTATCTTTATTATGAGTGTTTTCTTACTGCACTGGCAGATTTTTTTCTCTTGCCTAAAACAAGTAAAAAATGAGTTAAAATTCTGCTGATGCAGTAAGACTAAATAAAACTATATTCGAGATACAGTCAGTCTTAATATTTTATGAAATGTTGCTTCTCAAGTAAATTTAGTAATTTTTGGAAAATAATCTTCTGAAATGTGTCATTTAGAAATCTTCATGATATTGAGGTCACAATCAGGAGCTACTAACTGTTATAACAGTTATTTTATTTCATTATTTACATTAATGTTTGGGAGTAGAAAATTGTCATGTAAAGCTGAATTACAAATGTTAGAAAGTTGACCATCACTGTAAGTGGACTAATAATAAAATGTAATAAAACAAATAGGACATTTAACAGATTAAGTAAGGCACAATAAAAAAAATCATATTTGTGTTGTGTTTGTGTATGAAATAAGATTGGCTAACACTTTAGAACTATTCACTACATTTACATTTACATTAATGCATTTAGCAGACGCTTTTATCCAAAGTGACTTACAGTGCATTCAGGTTACACATGTGTTCCCTGGGAATTGAACCCACAACCATATTACTAGCATATAGACTGTTTATTAGTACTTATAAAGCTCACATTAATGCCTTATTCTGCATTTTACATCCCTTAATCCTACCTAATACCTATAAACATAACTACTACAACCGCTACCTTATTTATTATCAATAATCCACTAATTAGCAGTATGTTTAGGGAAAACTGTGAATATGTTCCCTAATGTAAAGTGTTACCTAAATTGGTATATGAAAGAAATTTTATTAGAAACATACATAAGATGTATAAGTTACGAAACGAAATTCTGTTTTTAAAAGGGTTCATGTTCTGCCACTGCTTCAAGTTGTTCACCTGTCAGGCCTTTTGGAGTGTCTGCAGTGTGTCAGACTGATGACATTGATGATCAGGCTGATATGGGCCTAATGAGGTCTTGTCAGAAAATTGCCTGACTTATGTTTAAGTCCTGTCACCGTGTCTGCTGAATCTGAACAGTTTCAGCACTGTCAATCAGAAGGTCATTCTCAGCTGCTATCTGGCCTACGGCTTTACACACGCACATACAAACCCACTACAGGGTAAAACCGGTAGACATGTGACAGATGTGTCCCACAATGCTATTGGAGACAGCTGTTTATCCTCGCTTCTGCCCCTGAGCTTTACAGAATCTCACATTAACTCCCTCCCAAACCCAGCAAGCCACACTCAAGCATGCCTACATGGACCAACAAAGCCCAGATCAACATGGGCGACTTTGTGTGGGTGTCACTCTTTCCGGACCTTAACTTGCCATCCAGACACCTCTCAGAGTCATTCATTGGATCTCATAAAATCCTGGAACGTAAAGTTAGTGTGTGCAGTCTGTTTTCAAAGCAGAAGGTGATGTTCTGCATCTGAGTTTTAGCACGAGAAGATTGTGAGAGATATAGAGCTCAAGAGAGTGATGCAGAGGGAGTGAACGACTCGCCTGTGTCAAGGATGCAACAGAATACAGCTGTGGCTTGTACTTACAAAGTATGTCAGTGCCAGGAAATCTGAGGAGGAAAGAGAGAGAGAGAGCGAGAGAGAGAGTGGGCGTAAACGCGAACTGAACTGACTCACCCTGCATGACTCTCTGTTCTCTCTTAAGAAAGTCTTTAAGTGCTGAAAGCTGTCGCTTCTCCGGAGACAAATCACTTCAGGACAGTTCAGAGATTGAAGCTCTGTTTCGCAGGAGGAGGAAAGAGAGGTGCTCTCACTAACCAGATTTCCATCCACATATTTTTATGCAAATTTTGAGATATTGCATCAAAAAATGCTGTGGAGAAACCGTGAGATGTCTGAGGTTCACAAAATATGCATAAAAAACAAATAGTTCTGCTCGTGCATTTACATACCTCTTGCAGATTATGCAAGATGTTAATAATTTTAACAAAATAATTTTTTTTTTTTTTTTTGGTGCTGGCCTGAATAAGCTGTGTCACATAACAGATGTTTACATATTATACACACTCTTAAAACTAAAGGTTCTTTGTTTGCATCAGTGGTTCAATTAAGAACCTTAAACATCCATGGAAACTTTCATTTTCTGCATATTTGAACCCTTTCCAACAGTGACTGTATGATTATGACATCCATCTTTCACACTGAGGACAATTGAGGAACTCATACACAACTATTACAAAAGGTGAAAGAAATTACTGACGCTCAAGAAGGAAACATTAAGAGCTGGGGGGGCTGGACATTTTGAACAGGATTTTGATTAAAGATCATATTTTTTCATTTAGTACTGCCCTTCAGAAACCACAAGACATTTAGGTTTCCCAGAAAACCAAACAAGTGCAATTTACACTGTTAATCCAATGGATAAACTTTACACCCCCAGGCTCTTAATGCATCATGTTGCCTTCTTGAGCATCAGTGAATTTTTTCATTCCCTGCATGACACATCACATACAACTATATTTTATAGAGACAATTTTATTTTATTCAGTTAACGGTTATTGTGCCATTTTAGTGTTGTGTGTTACCCTGATGGTGTTTGAGTGTGTGACCTTGCACATCGTCTATACATGAGTCTTGGCCATGGTTTATGGACAGGCACCTTATGAAGAATTCTGACTCATCATGTGGTTTCTATTGTGCCACTTGTATTATTACTGGAGAAATCCAAGTATGTTTCTCACAGTTGCATTTGTGTACCGCTGCATTCTTGAATAGATCCTCTGTGGGAGGAAAAGGTCAGTGAGTGGAAGAGCTTCCAGTCACCCAAGGTTTCCGGTGACAGCTCTGGACAATATTCTCTGTTCTGTTTGCCTTGAAACGTCTGTCCAACAACACACTGTAAAGATCTATTCAAAGCTGTCAACTGATGTGTTTTCGACATGTTTGTGATAAATTAAATCCTTTTTGTGTTGGAAGCCTCCTCCAGCTCAGAGCAGTATCATGGAAAAAGAGCAGGTCTGAGGATATCATGTAATAAGAACAATTATGCTGTATTTTTGCAGTATTCCTGGCTCTGCAGTGTGTGCTTTCGACATGGAGCTGCTGGCCGGAGTGTTTGATGGAAGATTTAAAGAGCAGAAATCGCCTGAGTCGATATGGACACCTGTCCCAGATGAGGTTTTGCCCAAACCAAGGTATTGAATGAAATGACATTTACAACTCTAGAGATTGTTTTATGTCCTCAAATGCCAACCTGCAGTGAAAAAGTTTATAATAATGTGCTGTGTTTGTGAATTTCTCAGGCCGGGTGGTTGTGCCGTGCAAGGCTCCAAGTACAATTCCTCCAATTCTTTCCCTGATGACATGTTAACTTTTGTCAAGACCCATCCGCTAATGGATGAAGCCGTCCCATCACTTGGTCAGAGACCATGGATTGTTAGGACCATGGTCAGGTGAGGACAATTTTCTCTTAGATCTGTTTGTATAGGCATGGCAGATTGTAGATTTGGAACGAAGTAATCATCTGTGATTGGCTTACAGCTGTGTATGTTTCACAGCCTACATCCTTCATAGGTGAACACTGCTGTGATTGTCAAAAAGGCATAAATACTCAGTACATATCAAACAATCTGTAATTACAGACAAAGCAATAGTGATCACGTAATAAAAACAGTTACTCACACTTGTGCGTTGCAGCATTACTGTCGGACTCAATAACGCCGGCACAGCATCATCTTTTAGTTTCAGTCTTTCAGAGTCAAATTGTGCTTTGTTTGTAAATGAATGCGCAGTAAAATGAAGTGAACAAAGGACCAAGTTCTTATTGATGTGGTCTGGAACTTCATTAAAAATAATTTTCATCCACTCTTTCTCAATGTTGGGAATAGAAGGAAAGCAATGCAAAGACTGCCAAATGTTTTTCCACAGCTTGGCACTGAACAGCATCCTGTTGTCTTCGGAGCTATCTGTATAGTTTGAGTTCTTCTTTTTCCTCTCTCCTTCTTTACATTACGTAAATGAATCAGTGGGTGGGGCTAAACAGGCAGCGTTGTAGAAGCACGCGTTGATCATCTTCTGCGGAGGCGGTGTCTAGTCGCACTTTTACAATATAGAGTGGCACATTCCACTAGCTTTTTGCAGATTGGCTTCAATATAAGCTGTTTTTAGACTAACAAGAAAGTTTTGAGCTCTAAATCTTACAGGATGTTTTTATAGTACAATGTCAAAAAAATCAAGGGAACTTTGATTTCTCAGTTCATGACCCCTTTAAAACATGCCTTCAAGACATGATGGTTTCTGGTTTGTCATTGGTCTAAATTGGACTAGTGCTTCTAGACGAGCTATCAAGTCAACCTTCTAGACTACCAAGAAATGACTTCAACCAAGCTCAGAACTCAGATTCTTCACAAACTAGAAGCAAAGGAACCCATATTGTGCATTAAATTTAGATGCTTACTTCTCCCCATCATTCTTTTCTTCATTAAGATCCATGCTAAACATTTGACCGACCGGCTGTGACGTCTGCTAGCATTAGTATCTGTCCAATCTCAGTCTTCAGACTATGGGATTCCAGCAGCTGGGGTTTCTCAGCATCCCACAGGGCACAATAAGATTATAGTGACAAGTTTTTTGTGTCATTTCAAACACTCTGGGAGATCGTCCTATTTTAGTGAGCTGAATCATTCTAGTAGAGCAGTTTTGGCAGTTTCCTCAAGATATGCTTTTTGGATTTGTGCATTTTGTTATTTTGGCATGAGGTTTTGGTTTACAATTTAATACCTTGTTTCCTCTCAGCCTCATTTGAGAATGAATTCAGTTGTCTTCTGTCACTTTCAGATACCAGCTCAACAAAATGGTGGTAGACACAAATGCTGGTCCTTATGGCAACCAGACAGTCCTCTTTCTGGGTTCCAGCCGAGGGACCATCCTTAAATTCCTCGTCACCCCCAACAGAGATAACACCGTGACCAACAGCAACATATTCCTCGAGGAACTTGAAGGCTACAACCCAGACAGGTAGAGGTTAATGCTGAAACACGTGCTTTGGTGATTGTTTTATGCAGAGAATCACAAGTCATGGCAAGTAAACAGATGGAGCATTAGCTGGTCATTATCTCTTGTGGAAAGCGGCAGGAGTTTGCAAGCAACACTCATTTTCCATGGATAAAGTGTTAATTGCATCTTCATCCAGACAGTCTAAATGCTGTTTAGTCTGTTTCTCTTCACATACTGTACGCACAAAAAATGATGAAACATTTTACACACTAAACCAAAAACATGGTAAATCAGGTTAATTACCAAACACCAAATTAGCTAAACAAAACAAACACACTTGATAAAACACGAATCAACATGAATCATGAATTTACGTCAGTTTATCAGAACAGGAGTGTGCATGTGAGAGCGTGATGGCTTTGACAGTGCTAGCTGTGTCTAGCGCAGCGGGAAGCCAGCTAATCAGGGGAGTGTAGATGGAGTAATCAGATCAGGCTCCGATCATGCTGGCCTTGCATAACCTCTGCCATCTCTCATCACGCGGTGGTGAAGTGGTAAATTGTCTGACACGCGCAGGGTCAGGGAGTCCGCGACCGATGGAAACCGTTCAAAATGCCTGTGTCATCATCCATATCGATCAAGACACTGTAGCGAAGACAACAATGACATAATTAGAATGGAGGCCAGAGAGTTAATTGATGTCAATCTCTTTTTATGCACTCTTTCCTTTTTATGTTACCGTTTTTGAAGCATCTGTGTCTTTTTTTGTTCCTAAAAGTTTTTTTCTCGCTTGTTTTCTGTGATCTATCTATAGCAATGGTTCATTTTCATCTCTTACGTCTTCTGTTTCGCTCTCCTACTCATATGTGTCAAGAGAGGCTGCTTTTTTCTTCTTAAATCAGTTTAAACTTGCCAGTTGCACCTCTTTATCTCACCCTCTGTCTGTTCTCTTCCTGTCTCTCTCTTTCGTCATTTGTTTTGGCTGCCTAAAAATGGAGCTGTACGACTGCAATGATTCATTTATTCATTTTTTTTCATCTCTCTAACAACTCAATTTTCAATTAGGGCTGTTAATTAAATGTGCTAATTTAGTGAGATGAATTCTCACTAAATAAAAAAGGTAAATTAACAAAAATAAAATAATAAACTTGTAATCTATTCATATATATATATATATATATATATATATATATATATATGTGTATATATATATATATATATATATATTATATATATATATATATATATATATATATATATACACATATATATATATATATATTTATAAATTTTTAATTACACACACACACACATACTGTATAAACATTACACATTTTCATATTTAAATACATATATAGTTACATTAATTTAATGACATGTTATGTAATTATTTTTATACATTTTTAATTGGTTGAGTAATATTTTCAACATAGTTTTTCCAGTCTCTAAATCATTTTGCTTCTCAAGTTAATCTGTTTTTACAGCAATTTAATTATTTTCTCTGTAAAATGAGAATCAAATACTGATTAGGAAAATGACTTTTTGAAGCAAAAGTCGTTTCTGATGGCCTTTGGTAAGTGTGGCTCATTACTCAGATCCGATGCATAAAGTACTAATGATTTCTCCGCTGCTTTCGAGGCCATTATCTTAAGCGTTTCTTTAACCATATTTATTTGTGCGTATGTATACAAACAAATGTGTTTTCTAGCCAGCATGGCAGGTGCAAGAGAGATACTCTAAGTGGTAAGTGCCAGTTAAGTGTAAAGCACAGAGGAGTGGGTGGTTGCCAGAGCCCTAGATATCAATCAGATTAGTTACTGGGGCCAAGAACAAAGTGACAACACATTAATGTGATATCACATTAATATGACACGCATTTTCTTTCTGAAGCCCTTTACGCCTCATCCCGTTTTTCATTCAGAGGGTGAAAGTTAATATCAGTTCATTAGAGACATACTGTATAACAAGCCGTTATCTTAATGGATAGATGGCCTTGGTTTGAAATTTCAAGATTTAAGATGGCAAACAAACTTTTATAACTAAGTTCCCATGTTTAATGTGTTAAAAGAATAGTGCGAAAGAAATGCAATAGCTAGCTTGAGGTTTTGCTTGTCTAGGTTTTGCTTTATTAGTTCTTGTTAACATTATATTGTGTTAAGATAAACATTATCAGATTGTGTTAGGCTTGGCTGTTTAGACTTTTTCCTTTATGTAGGTTCGGGTCATGTCATTGTGTATCAAACTGTGTTTAAGTGTGTTCTCGGTGTAAATTGTGTTTGACTTTCTCCCTGCACTCTTTTAATTTGTTGCAAATTGATTTGGACTGCGTGTGTTCCAGGTGTGGGACGGACTCTCCTCAGGCCAGGCAGCTGCTCTCTCTCACGCTGGACCGCATCAGTCACAGCCTCCTACTGGCTTTCCCTTCTTGCGTGATCAAAGTGCCTGTAGCACGCTGCCAACTCTATTCCCGCTGCATGAAGTGAGTGGCACATACACACATTTGGTTAGCACACTAAATGAGGACAAATCATGAAGTCTGTTTATTTAACTGAATATAAATCAAATTAGAAATGTTATATTAATATTTTGTATTTGTAGAATAATATATTGTTTTATATTATATTATATATATTATTTAATTGTTTTATTAATTTGGATATTTATTTGAAATATAAATATATTTAATTTGTGTATTAATGTAATATTAATTTTAATATTAAAATTATATAAAAATAGTCTGTGTGTATTTTTACAAATATTATATATTATTTAGGAATGTATTTAATTTATTTTAATATTTATTTTAGATTACCAAGGAAGATATTAAATAAAATCGCTGAATCTGGTCAATTTCATATTGCTTGTTTAGTGGGGTTTGAACAGTCACAATGTCTGTGAATTATTGCAGAGCACCATGAGACAGATACCATTGAGTACAAAGCGCTGGGATGGTCAAAGAAGACTAGCAAGCATTTTGACAGGAGGTTGAAAAGCACCTCAGGGTGACAGCTTCAAAATAACTTCCAAAGTCTTGAATAAGACTTGCAATTGTGAGGAACCTCTAGTTTCTGGCACTTGCAAGGCCAGTATTTAGGATCTGTTTGGAGACTGAACGTGTAATTTCGAACACAATAACAATCCACGCATGCAGCGAAGGCGTTCCTTAATCCCATTGAAAACCTTTGGGAAATTCTAAATCTGAATCGAAGCTGATGAATAAATCTCAGCTTTGGGATAAATTTAAGGAAGCCTGGCAAGAAATGATGCACGACACATGCACATAGCTTTTTGAGTAATGCCCAAGCGAACGGCTTTTATAATCAAAAACAAGGGAGATTATATTGAGGTCAATGTATGCTTTATTTCCTGTAAGCTATGTGTTATTTTTAAAGATGTGTTTTTTTGCATTGTATAAAACCCATATTCTATGATACAGCTACAGTATAGTTTATACCTCCCATTGATTCATTGGTAATGTTTTAAATAAAGCTATTAAAAATAATCCAGAACTTAAACATATGCCTACAATATGACTTTAATGTCAACAGTGACATCATTTAGTGTCTTTGTGAACCTCTGTCCTTTTTAGTACAATCCCAACAATTGTTTGTACTGTTGCTCTCAGCTCTAGGATAGTTTTGTGGTCCTGTGATCGCTGGTCACCAGCCCGTGCTCTGTGTCTGTGCCCGTGGGCCATCAGTGCAGCCCAGTGAGGCGCACTAACACATGTCACACGTCTAATGTGTGCACTGAACCAGCTGGATCATACTTGGATGAAATCCAGTGGAATTAAACTATATACTGTCTGGTGCCGTAGGGGTAGCATTCATGCTGGTTTCTGTTCTTTCACAGGAACTGCATCGCCTCACGGGATCCCTACTGCGGCTGGACCAGAGGAAGCACCTGCTCTTTCCTCCGTGCGGGTACAAGGTGAGTTTTGGCAATGTACCTACAGTACCAACATAACTCACCTATTTTTTTACCTACACAACAAGATTTCCATCTTCAGATAAAGCACATGTCCAAAAAATACTAGTTTTTGTGTTCTGCCTTGGTTTAAATACACTTGTGAAAATCTATCCCTCCTCAGAGAGATGGTTTTATTGAGTTCTGTGTGCAAATACAGGTTGTCTGCCGGTATTCTGAGATCAAAATGTGGAGTACGTTTTACCCCAGTGCCGTTATGCAATTACAGCTCTCTGACTGGATCTGATTTGATTTACCAAGGACGGTCAACCTGTAGATCGATTCTGTCTCGCATAATACTGACAAATTCTCACCAATTGAATTTCACGGCAGAAAAAACTAAACAGAAGTTGTTCTAATTACTGCCACTTGCTAATATACACAAACAGCAGATATGCAAAGACATTCTGTCGGCTGTTTATCAGTCTGTATGCGCTTCTCAATGCTGCGATGCGGCTAATGTTCATCCTCAGGAGAGCGGCGGGAAGGAATCTGCGTGCTCATTTAAATTCTCGGGGTGGTTCACCGCTGTAGTATAAAAAACTCAGCCATCTTCTCTCAGAGGAGTTCTGGAGATTACAGCTCTGCGCCTGCAGTTTGTAGAAACATTATATTTTATAGGAATTTCACAGAAAGCGTTTTACCACGCGGGTGTAAACGTATCTTCTGAAAAACTAAGACCCTGGCAGTAAAAGACCCCTGGCTGCCTTGTTGTCCTGGGCTTTAACTAATTGCCGATGGTAGTGGAAAGAGGCTGGTCCCCCGGTGCACGCTTCTGCTGTGCGTAGCCTTCGGCCTTTCCTCTGTTTGACTTATGCGGTTGGAAGAAAGCCATTCGTGAGCCGACTGCAGTCATTTTTCTTCATTAATGTGGCTTTAAGGTAACACAGTGCATCTCTAATAGAGCACTGTGATGCCTCTGTTTGCAAGAATTGCTCATGAGCGCAGATTGAGTTTCTGCACACATCCTGTACAAGCTTTTAATATGCAATATCACTTATTATTGAACCCAACAGCATAAAACCAAGACATTTTAGAAGTACCCTTCAAGATAACATTAAAAATTTTGTTTTTCTTTAAAAAAATAAAGAGAGAGAGAGAGTGAGAAAATACAGAGGCATTACTGTAATTGAGATGGTGCAGTTTTATGGCCCGTTTATGTGGTTTGCTGATAAATGTTTCTACTACTGTTCTTTCTCCCATTTCACCACAGGCTTCCCTTTGAGCAAGACGTCGAGCACGGAAACACTTCTCATTTGGGCGACTGTGACGGTAAGAGAACATTTTTATTATGACAATAAAACTCTTCACACTGTGACCTCCCATCCTCTCCCCTCGTCCCGTCAGACCTGCAGCCACCATCGTTTTCCGCCCCATTTTGAGCTACTGTTCTGCGGCAAGAGCCTCGACTCGGGTGCGTGGCGATCACAGTTTGCACTTTCTATTTATAGTTCCTCTTTCATCTACAATTATGTTCATCTTGGAACAGCGTTGAGTTCCAGGTGAGCCTCTCTTGGTGGGGTTCATTGCAGCAAATCAATCGTTCAGTCTGAAATATTCACTTGCTGTAGAACCCCTTTGATCTCACCGCTGATTCGGCACAGACATTGGTGCACGTTAATCCTGGGTTCACCACAGGAGACCTCGCTCATCTGCTGTGAGCCACAAACACTCGGATGTATAAATATTGCATAATGATCATGTCTGCCTGGCTGGATTTTAATCTGCTCATCAGGAGCTTTTGAAGTTTTCCAGCCTCTGTTTCAGTTGCGATGCAGAAGCCAGAAAGTAATGGGGTGGTTGGGCCAACTGCTGTATTTCCTAATGGAGAAGATCAGTAAGTCGGGAAAAAAATAGTAACTTTGGCACAGCAGCATGAACAATGTGATGTAAGAGATTCTGATTTTCAATATTCAAGCAAAACTTTTCTTCTTAAAATGAGCATATGATAGCAAATTTTAAAGAATGCTCCCGATGCAAAGCTTGTTTTGGCCAAATACTAAAGCAGCATTGCTTATGTCCTTTGCAATGAACACAATCCTTGAATGCCAAGTGAGAGAATGTTAAATTCAATAAATTTAATGCATTGGGTATCATGAACTAACCTAATAAACAATCATTTTTACAGCATTTATGAATCTATATTAATGTTTAGTTAATTATAATTATAATTATTTGTATCTGTAATTATATATTTTTTATTTAATTTATACTATATACTAATCTTCATCATTAATGTTTATTATACATAATACATTAATGTCCATTTATACACAAAATGGATACATTAAAAATGTATGTTTATGTTAAAAGTAGAATTTAATAAATCATGTAAAAGTATTTTTCATTGTTAGTTCATGATTTTAGTTGTATTATTTATGATATTGCATCTACCTATACTTCTGTTTCATTCAGTATTGTATCCATCATAACTTGTTCTTTTAAAATTGACTACTTTACCTAGTATAATATTTGTGTTATTAGCTCACCAACTTGCTAACCTCAAAACTTATTCAAATCAATTTCGAGTCGAGTCTGCTGTGAGGAATTGCTGCTTGCTCATTTTTGAGGTAAATAATGAAAAATGAAATAAATCCTTGAAGCAAGATAAATTTACTTGAGAAGCAACACTGCATTAGATATTAAGACATGTTTTCAGTACTGCTGTTTTTTGTCTCACTGTGCTGGCTGATATTTTTTCCCACTTATTTTAAGTATAAACAAGTTAAAATCAAGTGAATAATTTGGCAGTGCTGCAAGACAAACACACTCATACTCAAAATAATATTTATGAAAATAATCTAAGAAAACAAGCCTTTATATCTTATGCAGTGTTGCTTCTTGAGTAAATTTATCTTATTTAATTTAGATTTAGACCAGCACAAACCAGTCTTGATCAGCATGTAAATTCATGCTGGTTTAAGCTGGTCTGAAAAGCGGGGTGTCTCTCTAGTGACTCTTAGACTGGGGACTTGCATGGACAGCGTCTCATTCTTCATTCTTAATAAGTCTTGTGTAAATAAGTGTTTGCCTGCAAGGCTTTGATCAGCAGACCACATGTCACATCCATCACGGTCCTTGAGTGCCGTTCTCCTGGGCCTGCAGTGCAGAGAGACACAGGCCAGGGGTTGAGAAGTGGGCAGTTTAGAGGATGTAGCACTGCATCCATCACGGTTTGTAGCTGGTGACTGACTTTCATCTCCTGCTGGGAGGGTCGCAGACTCTGATTCGAGGGACAGCCTCAGTGATCTCCTGGATGAAACTGAACTTCATATGACCCCAGATGTCCACATGCATGTCCGAGAGGGCGTATAAACAGCTTCTGCTTGACGACAAAAATGTGGTCAGTGGAAGTAGGGGAAGAGGAGAAGAATTGATTTTCATCTCGTCTCTGACTCGGTCTGGGCTGAATGATTACAAAGGGTGGGATCCATAAACCAGCAAGGGAGATACAGAGGACGAAATGGTACATAGAGAGATGAAGTAAAGTATAGATGGAGGGCTGGTGTTGGTTGTCAGACAAGCTGGAGCCCGTGACTGAGGGCAGGTGTCTGGGGTGGGGTAGGGTGCACAGACGGGGCGGTGAGTGATGTAGAGCGCAAGCTCTGATGTCTCCTGTGTCATAGAACCGTCACTGCGGCAATTCCCAAAGGCCTTGTGCTGCTATAACTCTCTGACATGCTCCCGTTGCCTTCTGTATGGCAGAAGCAATTTCTCATTCCCCCGCACTTTCTACCTCTCTCGGTTTAAAAATAGTGCAATTTTTCTCACTCCGTTTCTCAAAAACCAGTACTTTGTAACACTGCAGTACAAACAGACTGGCTAGTTGACAGATAACATGGACATCAACTGTTGTTGTCAATTTAGAGGTTTTTTGCACTTTAGTAGTCTTTATTGTTATAAATCACTTTTTTGCTAATTGCAGTTCACTTTAAGGGGTCATATCCATTATTTAGTAATTCCAGCTATTTTTTTGTTGTTTTATTATTTTTATTTTTTGGTACTGTTTAGTAAGTTTTCAGTTTTTAAAGTTGCCAATATATTAATAGTACATCAAGCTTTTTTTTTCTTTCATTTCAGAAAACAGTCTATTCACTGCAGTACAATAAAATGGCTAGTTCAGAAAAAAACATGTACATTTTCATGTCTTTAGAAAAAAATATTACTTTTTGCTTATCTAAGGCTTCCGATGTCAACTGCTTTGTTATTTTAGTTTAGTTCAAAAACAGTCTGTTATTCTGCTTGATGTTGCAAGCTGGTATTTACCTATAATTTTAATTTGTTATCATAATCATGAACTGGTTTGTAGCTCAAATAGTTTTACCATTTACTGCAGTTTGCTATTCTTCTATTTATTTACAGTACTTCTTGAAAAATAAGGTGGGCTGCAGTTAAATTTTTTTCACTGTGCCAGTATCCTTTTTTGCAGCAAAATAGACAATTTAATTCAGGAGGAGTAATTGTTTACATTTTTGTTTAAATAAATGCTCTTTTTGGCTTGTTTAGTAGTTTTAAATGAAAAAGTTACAGTAT
This sequence comes from Cyprinus carpio, assembly GCF_018340385.1. Lineage (NCBI taxonomy): Eukaryota > Metazoa > Chordata > Actinopteri > Cypriniformes > Cyprinidae > Cyprinus > Cyprinus carpio. The sequence goes on along the minus strand of NC_056604.1, from coordinate 10,415,062 downwards.
GTTAAATGGTACATCAAGCTCTTTTTATCTCAAAAGAGCAAGGAAACTTTGATTCATCATTATATGACCCGTTAAGTGGTCCTGCAGTGAGACAAATGAGTTTTTATAAGTTCTTTTTAGTAGCTCAATTAATATTTGATTGCATAAAAGCTGCATGCATAGGAATTAGAAAGAACAGGAGGAAAATTTCAGTTGAAATAGTGCATCACTGGTCACGTTGCAGGGCACTTGTGTACAGTGATAATATATCTGCCCAGATATATCTCTCTGTATCTTTCTTCCACCTTCACTTCACCTTGGTGTTTGAGTAACCGATCAGGCAGTTCCTGCCGTCTCTCTCAGTTTGCTCATCAGTGTGAGGACCAGAATTAGAGATGCGCCTGCTCTTCCTTTGCCCTGACCAAGCACTTAGCGATCTGCTTCAGAATGTCAACTCTCCTTTTGCCTGATGCTCCGAGGGGAAGCTGATCAAAGTAGATGTAGACATCAGATGCTTTAAATTAGCTGACCTGTGAGGCCTGGTCACTCGGCGCCAACAGCCACTTGTCATTCTGCATTTTGAGGCCCTATGTCTTTGGCCTTATTGTTCTGTTTCTCTCTCCCTTAGGGGAGACATGCCAGGTTGTGAATTCTTGTTTAATGATGGCCGATGACTAAACTAGCAGCAATAGCTGTGCTCAAAAATCAACAACAGAGCTTGAAACGATTAACTTGTTTGTTGTTGGAGTACATGTTGTATAAAGAGAGAAATTTTGGCTTGAGAGAGGATAGCATAACATTTTACATTCCAGCCTGGGCGGACACTTTGCTCTCTCATATGATCTTACCTCAATGTGGTGTTAACCCTTTACAGGTCATGACCTTTAAGCCAGCCATATCGATTGCAGGATTAGCGGCTAATTTAATGCTCCTTAAACTTCAACAGTATCCCTTTCAATGTAAAATTGCAGGTCATCTGAGGGGTCGAGCAGAAGTGCATTATTATGCCAAAGGAAGCAAAGCTAAAATATACATACAGTGAATATGTACTACTGTTCTATACTGTTCAAAAGTGTGGGGTCACTTTTTTTGAAAGGAAAATAGTTTTGTTCAACAAGGACCATTTAGTTGATCAAAAGTGATGTTACAGACATTCAAATTGTAATAAAGCCTGTTCTTTTGAACTTTCTATTAATGAAAGAATCCTGAAAAAAAGTGGTTCCCACAAAAATATTAAGCAGCTCAACTGTTTTCAGTATTACTAATAATTATAAATGTTTCTTTAGTGCCACATTAGAACAATTTCTGAAGGATCATGTGACATTAAAGACTGGAGTAATGGCTGAGGAAAATTCAGCTTTTCCATCAGTAAAAAAAAAAATATATATTTTTCAAAATATATTAAAATAGGAAACATCTATTTTAAATTGTAATCATATTTCACAATATTCTGTTTATACTTTATGTATTGTATATCTGTGCCAAAAGACAGTTTGGCTTTGACAGATTGTGATTGTGACAGATTGTGAAAACTACTTACAGAGTAGCTTTTTTAAAAAGTTACCCCAGTCCCCCCGGAACTCACTGAATAATTTTCTCACTGGGGTAAAATCAAAATGTACATGCCACTGGTAAACATTAACTAGGCTCACTTATGGGAGCGACGGAGTCATTGTTTGCACAGAAACTCATCAGCAAATGTCAGTGCTGTTAAACCAGGCATCAAAAGGGAGGGAGACATCAGTGTAGGAAAGAACTGTCACGCAAGTGAATGGACTGCAAAATGAGGCTTCTCCTCAAACCGGCAGTTCAACTACAGTACGTGTACAAAGAGCAGACAGTCATAAGCCCCATTATGCTTTCTTTGCATCTATATCTCACCCGCTTACCCTATTCTCCCGTGTGTGTACGTTGCTGCGAAAGTATTTGAGTATAATCACAGCGTTGACACAGATGGAGGCAATTATGCTGCTGTTAAAATATTTCCTGGAGAAAAGGTGGTGTTTTGACTCTGCAAACAGTGGGTTGCAATCACGATCTAATTGAAGTCCATGTTACAAGAAGAAGTGCACGGTGGCGTCATTCATATAGAGTGGGATGACAGCCATGCAGAGAAAGGCAATGAGGCACACGCTGGCAAATTTGCTTATCTGCTGTAATTGGTATCAGCTAGCAAACATTGATATAGTTATATGTCTCATGTACTCTGCTGTTCAAAAGTTTAAGGGTTGGCGGGATTTTTTTTTATGTTTTTGTAATTCTCTTATGCTCACCGAGGCTTCATTTATTTGATCAAGAATACAGTTACAAGTAATATTCTGAAATAATATATTAAAATTTCTATTTTTATGTAAGTTTATTCCTGTAATGGCGAAGCTTTATTTTTATCAGCCATTGCTCCAGTCTTTAGTGTCCTTCAGAAATCATTCTAATATGCTGATTTGATACTCAAGACACATTTCTTATTATTATAAAAGTTGAAAATAGTCATGCTTCCTAACATTTTTGTAGAAGCTGTGATATCACGATTTATGATGATATGACATATTCAGTATCAGGTAAGTTTTATGTACTCAATAAAGGAAAAAATGCTGTTAAAAGTGCCAAAATCAGTCAACTGAATATATTTGATGTGCAATGTACAACTTTTACTTGGAATGAAGATGACAGATGTTGTTTTGTAGTGTCACATTTGGTGTGAATCATGTTTTGTATGCTCTGTGGAGTTTTTTGGGTGGGTGAAATAGGTTTTATAGAGGACTTAGATGTTACAGTGAGTGTTTGTAAGACTGATGTGGTGCTCTTGCCCTCCAGACCTTTCAAACACTCCCACAGGGGCAGTTCATGTTCTCCTGGAATACAACATCTCATGACCTTCATGTCCAGGTCATTAATCATAGACAAACACACACATGTATGTCTACACTGAGGTAGGCCATTCCATGAATTGGCCACACCCCACCTGAAGTTGAAATAAAATGACAGGAAGAGTAATTTATGGATTTGACATTCAAAGAAACTTAACTGGAGTTTTATTACATACAAAAACACACAAATGATTACATGATTAATTTGCACTAATTATGCCTCTTTTTTTCTCTTATAGACTTTTTTCATAACTAATTAGACATATTTCTTTAAAGTAATTACATGTGATTAGAAAGTACTTTCTCAGCAATTAACACAGCCATCAAAATAATTCAATTTAGCCGTACCGATTTCAATTTGCTATAAATGCCACATTGTTTATAGTAATTGATTATATGTTGATTATTCATTCCATTTGAAAGTCTAGGGTGTATTACAATGACAAACTGACATGTCCTTTATGGGTGATAAAATTAAAAATATTTATGCCTAATTTTCAAATGAAATATATATTTATTTATTTTTTTACATTATTTTTCAAAATGTATTTAATACCCATTTCTTGAGGTGGCATTTGAAATATTGATTATTAGTTTCATGTGATTTTTTTTCTTCTGATTTATAGGTAATTAAATAAGATACTGAAGAATAAATGTATGAGCATATATGTATATATTTATTCATATATACATATTATGGTGCTCATGCAATCAGCCTGAATTTGATTCTAGTTTAACATTTTTCTTCTCCTCTCCTTTCATATCCTGTCCTTTCTTTACTATATTATCAATGGAAATGGCAAAAAGGACAAAAAGCTACTACAGTGTGTCATTTAGTAAAAGATTGCTCAAGAGAGGGAAATTAGGGTATATATGTGGCTGTGTTCCAATTCACAGCATCTCTATGCAGAGTTCACTAGAATAGCTAACTTAACTTGACAAAATTAGTTATTTTGGAATGCTGAAGTGCACTTCTCAGGGCACTGTCTGGCAAATGGAACGTAGCCTTATTGTGTGCGAAATCTTGGCGTGTTTGAATGCAGTGAGGGAGAGACTCAGGAGCATAAAAGGACAACAGCACTGCCACTGAAGCCTGCAGCATGACGAGCCGCCTGTTGTGGTGTTGAGGATGTTGCTGTGGCGGTTGCCAGGCATGTTGACAGGGCATGAAGAATCTCTCGCCACAGATCATCATGACTGGGTGAAAGTGATAGCTAAGACAGGTGTGTGTGTGTGTGTCAGAGATACACAATAACATCGAGCAAAACATCTCAGCCTTAGAAATACCTTGAATGCACCCACAGGTGAGGTTACACCATTTTTCTGTCTCTCACACACACTTGATGCGAACAAGCTGTATTGATCATTCTAAAGAGGATTTTGTTCAGTTCATCAAGCCAGAGACCTGTGTCTCTATTGAGTCTCTGTCTGACAAGCATGAAAGAGACATTTTGAGCCACCACAGCAGATCGCGAATGACCCAGAAAAGTTTCTTTATTCAGTTAATGTGTGGAAAAATGATTCCACCTCAACCAGACAGAGCCTGAAAACTCAACATCTCCATCATGGAGGCAAACAGTCAGTACAGGAGTGTTAACTTAATACAAATAAGGAAGTGTTTTTAACAGCTGGTAAAATAGTCATATGCGGAGCACTGACAGACAGAATTTATGTCTTCAGCATGCTGGAAACATTAACTTGAAATTGGAGGTTTCGTGATTGTGGTGGATGCAGATGTCGTGCTTTGCAATTGTAATTGGCTAGACTAATACCACCGGGTCGCTTTCTGAATTTATAACCCATGCTGGAAATGTCAAATATTTTTTAATGATTTCATTTGAGATTTCATCGCCATTCAGCCCTAAATTGAGGCTATCAATTTACCAGCAAACCTTGTGTTACAGTAGAGCCCCCATCAGCCACATCTGTGGTATTGCAATGCGGTACACTTCTGTACTTGTTTGTTAAATTTAACACAGCTGAACCGACTCTCATCTGTATCCTCATTAGTGTTTGCCGGCAACAGTTGCTACGAATGGGGAAAGCTATGTTAAAAAACTACGCACTAATTTAATACAATTAATTGTGGCTGACTAGGCGGCGTCTGCAAAATGTGGAAAAGTTGAGCAAGCGACAATAGGCAATAGTGTTTTTAGCAGCAGACCGTTTCTCTTAATATTGGGCTTCGGTGGGGTGGCTCATATCCTGAGCTCGCCCCCAGCTCAACACCCCTTATTATTTCGCACAGTCCTTTCTATTTAGTCTCATGTTAATCATCGTCAGACATTGTGGACTGTAGCGTGCACAATTATGTTGGAATTAGAAACTCTGAACCGGTGCCAGGAAGCCTTTCACCTTTTTGCAATGCTATAGGCCATGAGCAGCTCTCTCTTATTGAAAATTATAGAAGAGTTAATTGAGAACATGTGCAGACGTATGGAAGCCTGCTGGCTGTATATTGAAAGTGAAAGTGAAAGTGAAAGTGACGTGACATTCAGCCAAGTATGGTGACCCATACTCAGAATTAGTGCTCTGCATTTAACCCATCCGAAGTGCACACACACAGAGCAGTGAACACACACACACACTGTGAACACACACCCCGGAGCAGTGGGCAGCCATTTTATGCTGCGGCGCCCGGGGAGCAGTTGGGGGTTCGATGCCTTGCTCAAGGGCACCTAAGTCGTGGTATTGAAGGTGGAGAGAGAACTGTACATGCACTCCCCCCACCCACAATAAACACCCTCCCTAGACCCAAACATTTTAAAAAAATATTGATCTGAGAGTTTGGCTTTTAAAGTGTAAGCTAAGAAGCCTTAAATGTCTTCACTACTGTCTTTCTGTAAACACTCTGCTTGGAGCCAGACGTGTTTAAAAAGTTTGCAAATTTTGTTGGGGAAGTTTTTATGCATGGCTTCCTTGCCGACAAGACCAGATCAGTTAGTTTAATGTTGTTTAGGTCTGATTTCACTGGGCTTTCTCATGAAGCTCAGGGTTGGCCAAGGTTGGTCGTATTATTTACTCAACCGAATGTTGTTCAAAACTTTTCCTTCTGTGGAAGACAAAAGAAGAACTTGAAAAATGTTTTTGCGTTTTTGTGTCCATACAATAAATGTCTTTGTGGTTTACTGTTGTTTTGGACCCCATTGACTTTCAAAGCATCATCTTTTGTGTTCTTCAAAAGCAAAAAAAAATCATGTTTGAAACAACATGAGAAAATGATGACAAAATTTAAATTTTTGGGTGATCTATGCCTTCAAGGTAATAGCTGAACTACAAATGAAACATCTGTTATGTTGTTTTAAACCTTTATCACTTTCTTCCATAGAGCAAAAAATATGAATTTTAGGTTGCAGTTTTATTCCATACTTTGGAAGTGAATGAGAACGAGTGTTCCAAATAGCTCCTAAATGACCAAATAAGCATCATAAAAATAGTTTGTATTATTATATTTGCTCTTATCCGTGTTTTCTAAAGTCCGCTTTGTGTGAGGAACATACAAAAACTGAAGTTGTGTTAAGCTGAGACTCAAAATGGGATTTAATGAAATAATTTCTTTTCAAATGAAATGATCCTTTTCACATGAATTGGACTGATTCGATTCTTAAGTTCAACTTGGTTAAAAGCTCACTGAAAAAATCAATTTAAAAATCAGTGTTTCTCCCTGTAGGATTGCCATCATACCAGCATCTAAAACTCAACATATGCTGGTGACCAGAGTTGCTGGTCTTTTCTACATGGTTAACACAAAGCAATGGGAACAGTGAGGCTTGAAAACAGCAAAAGATGGCTGACATGTCGAGAACCAGAAAGGATTGGCAGACAGAGAATAGCCTGCAGTGTTTCTGCAGAGAAGGGAAAGTATGTGTATGTGTGTATGAGAGAGATAAAGAGCAAGAGCGAAGTCAAGAGAATACAAGACAGAGATAGAAAGAGAAAAGATAATGAGTAAAGTCAGTGAACCATAAGCCACTGCTACACACACACACACACACACAAAAATGCACATGCTCGCATGTAAGGCCTCGTGCTAACATGAAACTCTACGCAAGCTCACACACACAGCAGCAGCAAACATAGTGTAGAAACTACTGCATGAATAAGTGTTTGTTACGTAAGCACAGCTGATAAGAGCCTGCTTTCAACACACTAAACTGTTTCAGCCTTTGCTCAAAGGCCAGTTAATTAATAAACCTCAGGAAGCTTGCTTATTTGCTAGAAGAAAATCCATATTCCACCTGAGGTTTTTAATGACACGATCTCAACAAGAAACCGAACCCTGCTAGCATTTCATTAGCCGCCTCTCTGCTTACAGGTTGAAAAGAGAGACCGAGAGCAATAGAGTGATACAGGGAATAAAAGAATAAGGGTACGTCCCTGGAGACAGACAGCCAGCAGAAGATGAAAGGACGTGGCACAGAGAGAGAGACAGAGAGGCAGAGAGAGAGAGAGACGAGCGGGAGAAGATGTGCACAGAGATGGAGAGCGATAAGCAACAAACATCAAACTGCTAGTGAATAGACGCGGGGTAAAAAGAGGCAAAAGCAAGGCTGTTAGTCCCTGGGCTCTGAGTCTTTTAGCACTTGGCCTATAGCCTTCTGAAAGACCAACTCTAACTAGACTGCTCCACCGCTTTTGTTCGGCTGTAATTGGAGCTTCCAGCTCAAGACGTGCTCGCTGCGCCTCAGTCTGACAGTCCGGCTGCCTTCCATTAAGCTTTAATAAGTGAATGGGGAAAAAGGGGGTTTCTGTCACCCCGTCGGGAATGAGGAAAAGAAAGAAACCATGCCTGGGACTATCTCTCGCTCTCTGTCCGCTCCCATCTGTGTGTTTTGTTTCCCGTCACGACAAAGCTGAGGGACTACAAAGGCAACATCTATAATGGCCCTGATCTATTCATTGCATGCATGCACCATCTTCTTACTGTAAAAAGGGATGGACACATTGCAGGCGAGAGCAGAGAAAGAATGAGAGGTGGCCCTCCAGACAGGCAGACAGTTTAATGTGTCTCTTTCATTATGGAGAAAGGCCGGTGTGGTTTGAGTAATATCTATCTGAGGCACCATCAGGGCTGCGCCCAGGAAAAAGCAACTCACATATTTACAAAGAGCGTTTGATGTGTGTTTTAGTGTTGCTTTCAAACAAAATTGTGTTATTAGAGAGGAAGGCTCTCAGGGAGTTCTTCATGACCTCAGGTGCGCTTTCAAAAGATACGTTTACGATAAGGTTTAATTTGATGGTTTTACTTCTTGCAATATCATTTAGGTTTTAAAAGTACATATTTTCAGAAAATCATTCATGACTCAAAAGACTATTTCAGGTTAAATACAAGTTAAGTTCTAGAGACAGCATCTGTGGCTGCAGTTGATTACCAGGGAATAAAAACTAAATAGCAAAACTAGATGTATTTTTGTAGTTGAAATATTGAACAATCCAAATTACTAAAAATTTGATAAGATTTACATACCATACCATTTTTGTATGTGTGTGTGCATTTGTTTATTGTACAGCTAATATTGCCTAAACTATGAAAACATATGTATGTACTGTACTGTGCAAAAGTCTTAGGCCATTAGTATTTTCACCACCAAAAAAATAAAATGGTTTTAAGCCAGTTATTTCTATATGTTGCTTTAGTGTGTCAGTAGAAAATAACAAATTACAATAACAAACATAAATTTTGCCATTAATTGTAATAATACAGTGAAATTTTTGTATGCACAAGGAGTGTGACAACAACCAGTGCTCCACAGAGATCTGATCTCAACATCATCCAGTCTGTCTGGTATTACAAGAAGAAACAGGAAAAAATGGAGACAGACTAAATCCAGAGTAACTGTGGCAACGTCTCAAAGATGCTACAACACACACATACACACACACACACGATATAACTAACGAGGTCATATTCAGAAGACAATGAAACCGAAACCAATAGCGTTGAAACAGGACTTGAAGAGAATGACAAAATAACGGTCCACACAACAGAACATAAAACTGACAATAAGATCATTAGGATATTGTTAGCCTATATGTATAAAAATTAGTTCTAATCTGATCTTCTAATCTGACTGGACAAGAGACTATCATCTATTGATATTTCTGTGTGCGTTCGAGACGGTGCAGTTAGATTGTTGCGCTACAAGGTGGTGGAAAGGGACTGCCATTCAACTACACGTTCAAAAACTCTGATACAATCATTCAAAGAGAAACCTAATGAAACGCGCTGTTAAAATCATTTTAACTTTAGAAAGCTCAGTTGACCAGCTATGCGTTGATGCTAAAAGAAATTTTGCTTTCCTTGGGCATGACAACCTATTTTCACAAATATATATGACTCGGCCTGGAGAACAGACGCAAGTAATCACACACGCTCAGTCAATCTCTCTCTCATTCACTGTCTGTTTAGGATTGTTAAGTGCAAATCTACAGGAGCCTCTGTACAAATCAGCATGGTACACATTATGTTATCATTACTAACTTGTTTTAATATTCAGTCCACATGCATGAAGTGTAAAACGAGAAGGGCATAACCTTATGAAAAAAGAAAACATGCAAAAATCATGGTTGCTGCAGTTCTTGCATTCCTCTGTGGTTTGCTTGTCAATAGCGCGGTTTTGTGATATTGCGGTTATCGCGACAGCCCTACAAGTTAGTCATCTAATTTTTTCTTTAAGATTGGTCATAATTTTTTAAAATTCAGTTACATAAAAATGTTCATTAGTCTAAGTTGAATCTAAACAATAAAACCAATTACTCCTTGGCTAACTACTATTTGGTCAGACTAGATCTTCAGACACAGTCTTAACGTAGATGCTAAGTTTATGCAACTATCCCAAGGATGTTTATTTTCACCAGTCTTACATGATTGCCATTTGTTTCTATTGTGATACATTTGTTAAATATGTATATTAAAAATTTACATTAATAAATGTTTTTGATGTTTGGTTCATAAAACCTAATGCCTTGTTGTATTTTATTGTAAGTGTTGCTGGCACATTTGAATTTCCATTTTTTTTTCCACTCCAGAGTTTGTTTGAAAAGTTCACAAAGTGTATCACACGGAGAAGGTGGAGTTTTCAAGCAATCAAACATCAATTCATCTTCCACCCAGTTAGCTCAGGCCACTGAAAGTAAACACCACAGAGCATGAACATAAACAACTTAGAAAAAATATCATCATGTCGCATCCCACTCGTTTACCACATCCTTTCAGGACCCTGGTTCCTGATACATGAAGGGGCCCTTGTGAATGCCAAGTGGGTTGTGACAGCATAAACAAGTCACTGTTTTAGTCAGTGGTTCGTCAAGTGAACCGCCCCATGCCAACGATGTTTATCCAACTTCTAACAGCAGTGCAGCCGCACACTGCCAGCAGCAGCCAAAAAGTTAATCATAAAGATGATGAAGACAAAAACCAATAGTTTACCACACTTTAAACAGCAGTTAGCATGCTGGGAAAAGATACACACACCTGGTATCTGTCTGTGATAGAATAAATATAATGCCCCCACACTGCAAACAAAATGGACAGAGAGCAGTAGCAGGGCAGAGACAGAGATAAACACACAATGAGGGAGGGCAGAGAGACTTGTGCAAGAGAAAGAGAGAGAAAGGGACTGAGGAAGAATCAGACACTGACTCAGCATCTGTATGAATGCATTGATTGATTTGAGGTGTCGTTTCATTAATTTTGTCTGTCCCTCCAAAATTAATACTGAGAAGTAAACATTTATATCAACAGAAAATTGATAGGCACTCTGTCATAACATCTCCCAATGAAATGACATTGTGCTGTACAGTTCCTTTCCCTGATGCCCAACTTCAGCTAATATATCATTTAATTCAGCAGAGTCTTCCATACAAACACCCACATTGAGGCAGCTATTATGAGCTAATTATCGTAGCAAAATTTCTTATTGATTGTGCCTCCTCTCTTCTCATTTTATTTGAGTTCTTAAAAAAAACAGCTATAAGTGCTAATCAAGGCTGTTTATTTTCACCAGTGTTAAATGGATACCATTTGTCTTTATTGTGATAAATTTGAGAGTTAAATTAATTTGTTTTAAGAGCGTTTCATCTGCTATGCCATTTCATTATGTTGGTTCCTACTGTTGTGACTATAAGAACTTCCCTCCTGTTTTATTGAGTTTCCTGTAATTAATAAGATATTGCCTCTAGATTTAGATTTCTGGGTAGTTGACCAAAAACTTTTTCTGAACCTTTTTTTTTTCTTTCAACATAACACTGTCTGTCTGTCTGTCTGTCTGTCTAGATAGATAGATAGATAGATAGATAGATAGATAGATAGATAGATACATAGATAGATACATAGATAGATAGATAGATAGATAGATAGATAGATAGATAGATAGATAGATAGATAGATAGATAGATAGATAGATAGATAAGGAAAGGATCACTTGCTGTCACAGAGCAAAATTTTCTTAAATTATCTGTTGCAGCAGTATTTTCTGTGACCACCAGTTTTGTCATCATCAATAATTCATTGGTGCTCTTCTAAGAACGCAAGTCTTCTGTCATTTCAAGGTGAATGGTATCCATTGCTCTCATCCGTCTGTACCATGTCTTTAAAATCTATCACACCCAGGGCACCTGAAAAGTTTCAGTATTTGTCAGAATTATTCAGGCTAGATGTAGAAAGTTAATGTTCCAAAACACGTAACTAATAATAGATGCTTTCAGTAAGGAAGACAGTTATTACAGCTGTTAAAATTAACATCCACTTTAGGTAGTAATGAGTGCAATTAGTCTGCCATTTTCCTTCACTCATGCATTCTTCGACCTCATGGAAAAATTAAATATTTTTTTTACTTAAAAAAATAACTCAATCTTTGTCAGTTATAAAAGTGTTCTTTATGCTCACTGTTATTCTTTCCATGTGTTTAGGTCTTCTGCAGGAGAGTTTCATCGAGGAACCAGATGGCTTGGTGTCCGTGAACTTGCTGGTGGTGTCAGCGGTTTCAGCGTTTGCCACCGGGGCGGCGTTGTCGGGTCTGATGGTGTGTTGGATAATGAGCCTCAAGCACCGCCAGTGCTCCAGAGCCAGTGGATCTGGCATGGGGAGTCGTCGCAAGAGTGACAAGGAGCAGAGCATGCTGGGACACGGCCGCAGCGGTTCCGTGATCAGCGTGACTCGTATCAGCGGCAGTGAACGACCACGCTCGCAGGTTGAAAATATGTTCACCAACGGCTGGCCAAAATCTGGAGACATCGACCCAGGACTTCCCACTCCAGAACAGACACCTCTGCAGCAGAAACGTCCCACTCCTAACGTCCATCTCACAGACTGCGATTGGGACCAGAGCCATACTTTCCTCACCCAGACAGGGACACCCTGCCCGGCAAACTCAGCAGTCATTTACTTGAGCTCCAAATACCTGCAAGGTGGGCGGCAAGAGGGATCAGGTGATGTTCCTCCTCATTCAGAGCGTCAGCGGTACCTCATCCTCTCCCATCCGCCAAATCAGCGGGAGCAGAGCGGGCGACCGTCCGCCCCACCTGCTCGCAACTCTGCTGGTGAATACAACTATCCGGCAACGCCTCAGGACTCACCTGACCGCAGGAGGGTGATTTCGGCTCCTACCACCCAGTCGGACTATGGAGAACATCTGCGATGGTCCCGCGACGGACTCAACTTCAATAGCAACAACGCAACTCCTTCTGGCCACCACCCATATCCCATACAGCCACGCACTAATGCTGCATTAATACGGCCAGGTCACCACACTCAGCGAGGGCTCAATGAGATACAGGACTACAGCCACCTGCTGGTGAAAAGTGTTAGTGAGCGTAACCCAAACGGCCAATGAGTGGTCCAGGCCCGTTCACACCCCTCAGAGTCCCATCACCCCCAAGACTCAGACTCCTTCTGTAATCCTGCCCTTCCTCTCCTCTCTCACTGCCATCCAGTGTCTTTCAAGTCCCCCACCAGTGGCTGAGCTCTAGGACTACCGAGTGTGAGCGAACGAGAGCGTTAATGGTTGATGGTGTTAACGCTGCTGTCCTCCCCTGCCTGTGGGGTTATGCCACTTAGCACGTTAGCGGCTTCTATCACGCTCCCTGTCTAATGAAGCGGAAGGATCACTTAGGAATAACGGATGCGTTGGGTGATGGGAGGTGAAATACATAATCATAATCCTGCGAACGGCTACGTTGACTGTTTAGCATAGTGAAGCGGTTCCGGATTGTCTCTCTGTGTAATCTCAAGCCCTGTAAACCATTCAGTGGAAGTGATCTGTTTCGTTTTCACCTCTCTTGCTTTACAAATTTAGCCTGCGGATGCTTCTTTTGTTCATCCCGGGGCCTTTGCAGACAAGCTCAAACTTCCTTGTGTCTGTTTGTATGTGTATGTGAGCTGCGCCAAAACGGGGATTAAAATGTGCTTGCCGGCTAGACTTGATGTGAAAGCAAAATGGCCGACCAACACTGGAGTTTCTTGAGTGATCTGATGTCAAATGACTGACTACCCCTCCCTCTCTTAACCTATTATGTGTCAGGAAGCAATCAAGACAACTGCCATGTGACTTCAAAGACTTGTGTGCTGAAATATCAGATGTAAATGGGTCATGGAAAAGAGCGTTTGCCAAAAATCATGGAGAAATCAACCCATGCTTTTTGGAAGGAGCATGGAAGCACTGTGGAAATTACTTTATATTGCATACAGGGACATATGTTGTTGGGTGGACTCATTTATTTTGTGGTGTATCTTAAAAAACAAGACATTTATTGCATTTTTTTTTATCCCCTACACATGCTAGAATAAGAGCAGGGCATTTGCAACACTTTCTCTTTCTTTTGCTCGGCCTGGCTTCGTTCTCTCTGCAGTCCATTGAGTCGAATGTGAGCTCGGTTGTCTGGGCCGAGTCGGGCCACTAGGGAGCTGCATTCAGAGTGTCTCTCTGACACTGGGTGTCTTTGTGTGGCCCAGCCATAGAAGACCATCCCAACAAATAACCGTTAAGAGTCATGGCCTAGCCATCAGCCCAGCCCAGGAGAATGTCAATGAGGAGCCAGACAGAACGGACCCCTCTGGGTCCCCCCTCATTGACAGCCTTCACAAACCTCAGAGAATCAGATGAATACAATGTTACATTTAGATGGAGAGCAAAAAAATAAAAGACCCACTGGGCTCCGGATGGCACTGTGCCTGCTTCAGCCATTGTTCAGTTTCCTCTGGCTCTCTTTAGATTGCTGTTTGTTTGTTTCAGGGTTGTAAACCCCACGGGAGCTAGAAAAGAAATAGTGTACTATTCAATTCATTCACCTCTCAGTGAACGGCGTTATCTCTGGTTTCTTCCCGTGAGGCAATGGTAATTTAGTGTGTGCGAGTGTGTCCACTAGAGGGCGGTAATTCACGTTGGGTTTTTTTTTTTTTTTTTTTTTTTTTTTTACTTAGTGCTCAATGGACCCTTTTCACAGTGTGAGATGACATATTTCTGGAGTAATTACGTTGTAAAAATCTTTTGATTTGAACTTTTAAGTTTTTTTAAAGAAATGAATGAATACTTTTATGATTTCAGAAGGATCATAAGACAATGGAGACTGGAGTAATGGCTGCTAAAAAATTCAGTTTTGCCATCACATATTAAAATAGTAAACAATTTTTTGTATCAAATAAATGCAGCCTTGGTCAACATAAAAGACTTTTTCAAAAACATTAAAAAATATTTCTGACCCCAAAATTCTAAACATTAGTGTATAACACTATACTTTGTTATATTTCCCTAGCATTAAATTACAAAAGTAATAGTAAGCAATACTGCAGTGGGGTTTCAAATATATCTTCTGAGGGAGTGATGGTAAATCTGACATCTTTCTCTCTTCTAACTGCCATAATCAATTTCTTCTTCTTTTTCTTCTTTTAGAAAGTCATGGAAATACAATATTGAATTTTTTCTTGTTTAAACAAATGGTAATGCAAAAATAACATTTGCTATGGTCTCACATTTATTTCTGTAGAAGTCTACCCTGCTATTGTTTATATTCCAAACCCAAATATGTGAAAATGGTCCATGAGAGGGTTTGACATCAAATGTTTGGTGGTCCTATAATCAACAATACTTCAACACTAAGTATATGTTTGTTTAAAAACAGGCCATGTTCCAAATAAAAAAGTCGGTTGTAGTGATAATAGAGAGAGGATTTAAAGGCATAGGGAAAGAGTTTGTTCTTCTGAATGTGTGGATGGATGAAAGCTCTGAAGCTGAACATTAAAGCAATTAATGAAGTGTATAATTTATAGGTTTTAAGTGCCAATGCATGACTGAGTTCAGAACTCTGTGTGTAATTATTTTTACACAATCAACATTATTGACGCAGCTTTTTAATTGTCACCCAGCTCATCTGTTCATATTGGAACTGTTGTACCCTCAAACAGACTGAGGCCCACCACTAAAAAAGGTCTGCCCATCCAAGCATGCGCTCACCCTGCTTCTCTCTCGCTGGCTTTTCACTCTGTTGCACCATTAGGCAAAACATGCGTGATTACGCTAAGTCTATCTTGGCCTGATAAAGCCTAGAGAAGATCGTGAGAGACGTGCAGAAACACAGGCACCCACTTGCTTACTCACACAGCCAGATTTTACAAAGCAATCGCCTGAGATGTGGGCAGCAAAACTCAAGCAGCGAGTCATTATTCTCGACCGCATCCCATATAAGTAACATTCGCCGGAATAAACCAAAAACAAGCAGCAAACGCAGGTGATGCTTATTGTGTAACCCTGTACACAAGCTCTAAACACCACCTGGGTTAATTCACACAAGATTTTGAGGCAGTGAAATGGAGTTCATTTGCTGTGGAGCTCTATAAATAAACAAGGGTTGTTTCACTGTCTTTCTATGTCGTAATTCTCTCAAGCAAGAAATGGAATCGGCAGTAAAAACTCAGCTAGGGTTTTGTTTGGACAGAAATATACCTAGCTATGTTTTAGAGAGCTCCCTACTCTCAATTTTCCAATTAAAATTCTGTCTATGAATACTGAGGACAGTGTGCTCGAGGCTTTCTCGTTGTCTGGGCTGTTTTTCTTTCTTTGCTTTGTCTTTTAATGCTCTGAGATTTTTTTTTTATTTTTTTGACGTCCCCCAGCTACAAACTGCCACAGCTAATGGACCACCCGACGAAATGTGCTAACACAAAGAAAGAAATGGTTTGCTTAGAAATGACATGCTTTCAGTATGCAAAACCTGACATCTGACAAGCACAAACGGAGTTTGAATTTTTTTGTAAAGTTGTAGAGAACATATTAGCCAGTACTGGTATCTTCATTTTTATATTTGTTTGTTTGTTTGTTTGTTTTGTGGTAATGTTTTAGGTTGGTTTGAGTTCATGCAAGTGATTTGATTTGCTCTCTGGTGTGTGAATTTTTGTTCAACAATGACCTTGATTATTCTCCGACTGTGAACTGAATTTCAGTGTTGGATCCTGGTTTCCGAACTGTGCAAAGCTTTTGGATGGGAGTTGTTTCTCCTGAAAGAAAGAGAAGAAGAAGAAAAACACTTTTGCAAAAGAGCCAAGTCTTCTGTTAACTGTGGTGGACTTCTGATTTGTTTTGCACCGGAGGCTGTTCGTGTTATTGGGTCCATTGTCATTAAATGACAAGTCGTGTCCCTTTCAGTGTACATAATGATTTCAGTGCTTAAATGTAATTTAAGTGAACTATCTGCATGAACACAGCCTCGGTCTGGAGCCCACAGAGGTAGTGTGTACTTCAACACGACATGCTACTGTGTGCCCTAATATTGTCCACCAATCAGACAGTCACATGCATGCTTTCCAAATCAACAGCACAAATGCACATAAAGACACACAAACACACACACACACACACACACAAGATCACAAACACATGGACAGTGGGGTTCAAAAGTCTTAAAATACTCTATTTTCACATGCTCAAATTATATAATTACCATAATACTTTAAGTGAAATGTTTAATTGAAAAATTGAGAATGTCTTTGTATACAGTTTGTCCTTCTTTTGCTTTAAGATCGGCACTCAAGCTGCATGTACAATAGTTTGTGTAAAATCTGATGCTCATGTTCTTCAGCATAATTTG